>NC_059292.1:20541261-20568761 GCF_017591435.1 Portunus trituberculatus | reverse complement strand
TGGTGGGTGTGGTGGTGGTGGTGGTGGTGGTGGTGGCAGTGGTGGTGGTGGTGGTGGTGGTGGTGGTGGTGGTGGTGGTGGTGGTGGTGGCAGTGGTGGTGGTGGTGGTGTGGTGGTGGTGGTGGGGTTTTTTGGGGGGGGGTTTTTTTTTGGGGGGGAAATTTTTAAATTTTTTGGGGGGTTTTTGGGGTTTGGGGGTTGGGGGGGGCCGGGGCCGGGGGGGCCCCCGGGGGGGCCCCGGGGGCCCGGGCCGGGGGGGGAAAAGGGGGGGGCCCCCTTTTTTTTTTGGGGGGGGCCCCCCGGGGGCCCCGGGGGGGGTTTTTTTTTGGGGGGGTTTTTGGGGGCCCCCTTTTTATTTTTAAAGGGGGTTGGGGGCCTTTTTCCCCCTTTTTGGGTTGGGGGGGGGGAAAGGGGGGGTTTTTTTAAACGGGCGGGCACCCGGGGGGGAAACCGGGGTGGGTTGGTTTACGGGGCCCGGGGGAAAGGGGGTTTTTTTAAAAACCCTTTTGGGGTTTTTTCCGACCCCCAATTTTTTGGTTTAAATTTGGTTGGGAGGGGGGGCCCCCCAAAATTACCAAAGTGGGTTTGGGGGTTTTTCCCCCCCTTTTTTAAACCCCGGGGTTTAAAACCCAATTTTCCCCCCCGGGGTTGGGCCCCGGGTTTTAAACGGCCCGGGGAACCCCCAAAAAAATGGCCAAGGGGAAAAGGCGGCCATTCTAACTCCTCTCGAGATTTCTGGCATCTAGCCAATAATATCTCTAACAACTTTACTTCTTCGTCTTTCCCTCCTTTACTTCATCCAGATGGCTCTACAGCTGTCTTCTTCTTTCCTAAAGCTGAACTCTTCGCTCAAACCTTTGCTACCAACTCAACTTTGGATGATTCTGGGCATATTCCTCCTACTCCTCCACCCTCTGACTACTTCATCCCTAAAATTAAAATTCTTTATAAAGACGTTTTCCTGGCCCTCTGGCCTTGATTCTCGGAAGGCTTACGGTCCGGATGGAGTCCCTCCTGTTGTTCTCAAAACTGTGCTTGAACTCGCTCACTGCCTGGTCAAACTCTTTCATCTGTGTCTCTCTACTTCTATTTATCCTTCTTGCTGGAAGTTTGCTCACATTCAACCTGTCCCTAAAAAGGTGACCACTCCAATCCTTCTAACTACCGCCCTATAGCTTTGATTTCCTGCCTTTCTAAAGCCTTTGAGTCTATCCTTAATAGGAAGATAATGAGGCATCTATCAGCTCACAACCTTCTCTCTGATTGCCAGTATGGTTTCCGTAAAGGCAGATCTACTGGTGATCTTCTTACTTTCCTAACTGAATCTTGGTCATCCTCTTTTAGGGACTTCGGTGAAACTTTTGCTGTCGGCCTTGACATATCGAAAGCCTTCGATAGAGTCTGGCACAAATCTTTAATTTCTAAACTACCCTCCTACGGATTCTATCCTTCTCTCTGTACCTTCATCTCCAGTTTCCTTTCCGATCGTTCTATTGCTGCTGTAGACGGTCACTGTTCCCCCTAAAACTATCAACAGTGGTGTTCCACAGGGTTCTGTCCTATCACCCACTCTCTTTCTATTATTCATCAATGATCTCCTAAATCTGACTCAATGCCCTATCCACTCCTATGCTGATGATACCACCCTGCATTATTCAACAGCGTTCAACAGACGCCCAACCCAACAACAATTAAATGACTCAAGGCGAGATGCTATAGGACGCCTAACTTCTGATCTTTCACTTGTTTCTGATTGGGGCAGAGAAAACCTGGTTTTGTTCAATGCCTCAAAAACTCAATTTCTACAACTATCTACTCGACATAACCTTCCAGACAACTATCCTCTCTTCTTCAATAACACTCAACTTCCCTCTCCTCTACATTAAACACACTCGGTCTATCCTTCACTAAAAATCTAAACTGAAAATTTCACATCTCTACTCTTGCTAAATCAGCTTCCAAGAAGTTAGGTGTCCTATGGCGTCTTCGTCCATTTTCTCTCCTCCCAGCTGCTTGCTCTGTACAAGGACCTTATCCGCCCGTGTATGGAGTATAGCTCTCATGTCTGGGGGATCCACACACTGCTTTACTAAACAAGGTGGAATCTAAAGCTTTTCGTCTTATCAACTCTTCTCCTCTAACTGACTGTCTTGATTCTTTAAGTCACCGCCGCAATGTTGCATCTTTATCTGTCTTCTACCGCTGTTTTCATGCTGTCTGCTCTTCTGAACTTGCTAACTGCATGCCTTCCCCCTCCTGCGGCCTCGCTGCACAAGACTCTCTACTTCTTCTCATCCCTATTCTGTCCATCTTCCTAATGCAAGAGTTAACCAGTATCTTCACTCCTTCATTCCCTACACTGGTAAACTCTGGAACTCTCTACCTGTGTCTGTATTTCCACCTGCCTATGACTTAAACTCTTTCAAAAGAGAGTGTCAAGACACCTCTTACGTTAACTGGACCCTCCTTTTAGATTTTTTGTTCTCTCTCTCCTACTTTCCTCTTAACAGGGCCTAGCAACCAGCGGGATTTTTTTTTTCTAACACTTTGTTTCCCTTGGCCAGTGTTGTAAAATAAAACACACAGCAGATGTAACAGGCCTTTAAGCAATTAGACAGCAGCGTGTAGCAGCAGCACCATAAGTGGCAAGCAGCAACAGAGGCAGCAGCAGAGAGCTTGTACGCAGCAAGCAGCAGTGTTGCAGCAGCAGCAGCAGACACACGCAGGAGGCAGCAACGGTGAGCAGCAGCAGCAGCACAGGTGGTCAGGCAAGTTGAAAGCAGCTTGTATATGTCAGCAGGAACAGCAGTGCACGGTGATTGCTGGGTGGTAACAGCTTGCAGAAAAACGGTGTTGCAGGCTTGCAGTTGTACCAGCGTGTTGATTCAGCAGGCAAGGCTTACGGCAGTTGGTTGTATAGCAGCAGCAAGCACACATTTCAGTTGTGACGCAGGTTGTTGTTCTTTCTCAGCGGCATGTCACGCGGTTGTGGTGTTGCGATGGTTGGGCAAAATTTAGACAGGTGGCATTGTGCCATTTGGTGGTCATGGTGGTAGGCACATCGAGCAGGTAGAGCAGTTGTTGGCCTTGGTAGGTGTGTGCCACGGTACAGCAGTTGTCAGCTGTTGGTGTGGTGGTGGTGGTGGTGGTGGTGGTGGTGGTGGTGGTGGTGGTGGTGGTGGTGTGGTGGTGGTGGTGGTGGTGGTGGTGGTGGTGGTGGTGCTAATGGCGTTGGCAGGTGATGGTGGTGGTGGTGGTGGTGGTGGTGGTGGTGGTGAATGGTGTGGTGTTGTGTGGTGGTGGTGGTTGTGGTGGTGGTGGTGGTGGTGGTGGTGATGGTGTTGGCTGGCCGGTGGTTTGTTGGTGGTGGTGGTGGTGGCGGTGGTGGTGGTGGTGATTGGTGGTGGTGGTGGTGGTGGTGGTGGTGGTGGTGGTGGTGGTGGTGGTGGTGGCGGTGGTGGTGGTGGTGTTGGCGGCGGTGGTGGTGGTGGTGGTGGTGGTGGCGGCGGTGGTTGGTGGTGGTGGTGGTGGTGGTGGTGGTGGTGGTGGTGGTGGTGGTGGTGGTGGTGGTGGTGGTGGTGGTGGTGGTGGTGGTGGTGGTGGTGGTGGCGGTGGTGGTGGTGGTGATGGTGTTGGCGGCGGTGGTGGTGGTGGTGGTGGTGTTGGCGGCGGTGGTGGTGGTGGTGGTGGTGGTGGTGGTGGTGGTGGTGGTGGTGGTGGTGGTGGCAGTGGTGGTGGGTGGTGGTGGTGGTGGTGGTGGCGGTGGTGGTGGTGGTGGTGGTGGTGGTGGTGGCAGCGGTGTTGGTGGTGGTGGTGGTGGTGGTGGTGGTTGGTGGTGGTGGTGGTGGTGGTGGTGGTGGTGGTGGTGGTGGTGGTGGTGGTGGTGGTGGTGGTGGTGGTAGTGGTAGTGTGGTCGTGACAGAAGAATCAGCAGCAGCAGCAGCGGCAGCAGCAGCAGCAGCAGCAGTAGTGGCAGTGGTGGTAGTGGTGGTGGTGGTGGCAGAGTGGTAGTAGTCGTAATAGTAGTAGCAGCAGTAGCAGTATCCTCATTATCACGACCATTATCCACTCAGAGTCTTGTTAACAGAATGGAGGATAAAAGGCTATTTATTTGTCTCATCCTCCCCTCTCTCTCTCTCTCTCTCTCTCTCTCTCTCTCTCTCTCTCTCTCTCTCTCTCTCAGCATTAAATTCTAATCTTTAAAGGCAGTAGAGAGAGAGAGAGAGAGAGAGAGAGAGAGAGAGAGAGAGAGAGAGAGAGAGAGAGAGAGAGAGAGAGAGAGAGAGATTTGAAAACTATTACTACTGTTTTCACTACTATTTCTTCCCATTCCTCTTTTTTCACTCGTAATGAACAAGAGAGCATAAGAACATGAGCGATAAGGAAGGCTGCCAGAAGCTATCACAACTACACGTGGCAATCTCTGTATATAACATGCCTGCCTATTTCCACTTTTCTTCCTAATTCAGAAATCCATCTAATCATTTTAAAAGGTTGGTAATGACGCGACACTACGAGTAACAACCTGAGTCTGCTCCATTCATCCACCACTCTACCTGAGGACCTGACGTCGACCCGACGTCGGAAAGTGCTGAAAAGCTTCCAGATTCGCCAGATAACTTAATTTAGCACCTTTAACTCGGTATGCTGGAAAAAAAATATTACGTCATGCATGTGCTATCAAACTAAGTAATAAATTATTAGGAACATCTCTAATCAGCTTCACCAAGCACAGAGAACGTAATATGGCAAAACGAGCCAAAAATGCTTGGTTCATGGTCTCAGTTTTGGGACACTTCATCACCTTGAGTGAATTACATTATTTTCAGTAAGCAAGCACATTTCATTGGTTCAAGTTAATTAATTAGCAATCAAATCCAGAAAATGTGACGAATATCAAATAAACACGATGTTTTGATGCAAAATCTTTGTATGACTTCAGTGAAAGATTGTCCGTTCCGTATGTAAACAACATCAAGCAGGTTTCTACCTGCTCCCCACCGGTTATAGGCAAACAGTTCAGGGTCTGGATGCGATGCTGACGGTCCTTTGCACCAATCTATGAAGTGCTTTGAGCAGATAGCATGGTCCTTGGTAGCTCTCCACGTCGGGCCTCGTTTACATCGTGTCTCCCAAAATCTTCTTCGAGCCGCGTCTTTCTTCCTGGGAAACACAGTCCATCCTTTCACACCTTGGTTTTTCTTTTTTGATATAGAATTGCAGTCAGCTACAGCACATGTATAAACCGGCATTCTATTCCAGCTCTAAGAACACTCCACACTAGGGTGACCAAATTTCTGAAACAAATTCCGGGGACATTTTCAGTTCAGGGAGATAAAAACATGTAGTGTTTTTGCACTAGAAAAACCAAGTTGCAAAGAAAAAAAAATCTCTACCTGATGAAATATCTGAGATCATGAACACCCATTAGCTGTTAAAATGTGTCCGCTATACATTTCACCGTCTTCACGGAAACTAAGGGCTTCTCCTTATTCTTGACATTCTAAAAGAGTAATGATAAAAGGACATAATTATCATAATCAAAAGGAGTAGTTTTTTTAACGCATCAAGTGATCTTTCAGTTACAGAAAACCGGGGACAGCAGTAGCCGGGGACAGGTCACTGAAATCGGGGTCCCGGGAAACCGGGACGTCTGGTCACCCTACTCCACACGACCTTCCAAACAACCGTGGGCCGCGGGGTTGTTTTGGTGTTTTGAGAGGACTCGGTGTTCCCGAGTTCAGTTAGTCTTTTCGGTTTGATATGCCTTCGGCCGCAAAAATGTTGCTCTACCAAGATTATTACAGAATGTATTCCTTTGTAATATTTAGAGGAGAAACAGTGCTCTCTGTTGAACTATATGAAAAAATGTTTCAAACCAAATATGTAGTTGAGACTAGTAAAAAATACGAGAGCATTGAAACCGCGACTGTGAGTATTAAGCTTGTAATAACAGTTTTGTAGAGTGTGTATTACCAGATCATATGGATAATGTTAGGATAAACACTTGGAATTAATGTTTTGCAGTACAAAGACTCAATACCTCAAGATTTATTATGATATAAATTTTAGAATGTGTGTCTCTTGCGAGCTGGCTGGCTGTATACCGAGTCGCGTATTAAAACAGCCAGCGATCAATGGCAACCCAAGAATATCCGACGTCGGGAATTCATTCGTGTCTTTGTTTCTTTTCTTTTTCTTTTCTTTTTTTTTTTCTTTTTTTCCATCTCACTTTATCAACTTTGAAACCGTTAATTCTTGTCCTGTCCTGATTAATGATGCTAAGAAGTTCATTTGTCACTCTTGTTATATGCCGTGTAAAAAAAACATGCAACACCAAACACACACACACACACACACACACACACACACACACACACACACACACACACACACATTTTTTACATTCTCGAAGACTACAAAGATGATAGGCCTGGGTCTCAACACTGTTTTTCCCTTTAATGATGTTGAACTCATTTCAATCATCACTATCACAATAAAAGCACAAGTCTGTATATTGAACCACTTTGCTCTCTCACCGCGACAATTTTCAGACCACGAGGATGATAAGCCTGGCTCTCAACACTATTTTTCCTTTAATAATGTAGAGATTGTTTTTATCCATCATAAAAACACAAGTCTATATTTTGAAATACTTTGCTCTCTCACCACGACAGAACACAAAGATGATAAGCCCGGTTCTCAAAATTTGTTCCTCCTTTAATAATGAAGAAATCGTTTTAACCCCATCACAACCACCATAAAAATACTCTTAATAAAACCCTATGATTTTAACTAGAGCCTTTTGAATGTAGTAGAGGTGAAACGCAGAAATGTTTCGGAATACGACTCAGTCCCACCACCAACGCCACCATCACCCCCATCCATTCCTCGCCAGCAGCGTTCATGGGGAGGTGAATAGTGACTTCCTCATTAAGACTACCCCTCTTGTATACTGTAGAGGCAGCCCCTGTGTTGACCGTTGCCATCCTGAGGGCAACTGAAGTCCCTAGAAGAGCCTAGAAATAAAGTTACTGGGTATTTTCATTCATTTCATTAGTATTGCTTTCGTGTGCTATATGACTCCAGTGCTGCAATGTTTTGCTTAAATAGGCAAGTGATATATTCTTTTAGAAGGCTTTATATTCTTGAGGGGAGTCAAAAGAGAGGAGAGGAGAGCAGAGGATGAGAGAGAAGAGGGGAGGACAGAAGAGAAGAGAGGGGAAGAGAGAAGAAGGGGAAATGGGAGAAGATGGGAGAGGTGATTAGAGGAAAGGAGAGAAGAGGAGAAAAGAGAATAGGAGTGGGGAGAAGGAAATGGTGCAGGAGACGATAAGAGAAGACAAGACAAAGAAAAAGATACATACATATATATATATATATATATATATATATATATATATAGAGAGAGAGAGAGAGAGAGAGAGAGAGAGAGAGAGAGAGAGAGAGAGAGAGAGAGAGAGAGAGAGAGAGAGAGAGAGAGAGAGAGAGAGAGAGAGAGAGAGAGAGAGAGAGAGAGGATAACTTATTGCCATATGATATAGCAGTAACATGAACTTTCTCAAAACCAACACTCATCACAGATCAAATAAATAAAAGATATAAGCAAAACTGAATATCAGCTCTTCTACTACACATTACAAGGCAACATTGACGCTGTATTCGGTTATCGGATCGTCTGTCGTTTCTTATCTTCTCAAGTTTAACTCACTGGAAAACAGCTACATTCTCTTTACTTTTTTCACTTCCTCTCTTACCATCTCAAGTTTATTTCCCTAGAAAGTAGCTCAATTGATTCACACTAGTCTTGTCTTATCATCTCAACTTTAATTCACTAGAAAAAGGAAAGTTTCATCATTTAACACTAATGTTACCATCTCAATTTCAATTCGCTAGAAAGTAGCTACATTATTTCATACTGGTCTCATTATCTGTAACTGAATTCCCTCCACAATGACTAGAGAACTCTGTCCCCACTTTGGCCAGCTCTCGAGTCCCCGTCACTCCCTCACCAGCTCCTCAAGAGTAAAGATGAAGAGATGATAGCAGAAGGTAGTTTATTGTAAGGGCGTAACTAATTTGATGTTTCCCATCTCATCACAGATGTAAGAAAATAAATAAGCCAAAAATATGTAAGTTTGATTTTACTCAAGTATCACAAACTGACATATTTATCACCCAAGTATCATTTTTCGTTCTTATCATTATAAGTTAATTTCTCTACAAAACAACTAGATCATTCCAACTGTACACTAGCCAGCCCTCCCGTCCTCCCCACTCCCACCCCCTCGATCAGCTTCCCTTAGGAGTAAAGATGCAAATACGTCAAGGTTACACAACGATGACACACTCGCATGAAGCAGACACGTGCCAGCGGGACCAGGCAGGGACCCAGCCCTCCTCCTCCACCAGCACCACCACCGTGACCTTGTCCTGCCTCGCCTTGCCTTGCCGGGAACTTAACTTGTGCAGTAGCAAATCACTTGGAAGGGACTAACACTACTATTTCTGTGTGTTGATATGAAAACTGCGTTATATATATATATATATATATATATATATATATATATATATATATATATATATATATATATATATATATATATATATATATATATATATATATATATATATATATATATATATATATATATATATATATATATATATATATATATATATATATATATATATATATATATATATATATATATATATATATATATATATATATATATATATATATATATATATATATATATATATATATATATATATATATATATATATATATATATATATATATATATATATATATATATATATATATATATATATATATATATATATATATATATATATATATATATATATATATATATAGGTACTAGCAGGAGACCAGGCAGATGAGTCAGACCACCAACACCGTGACCTTGCCTACCGGGAACTTAACTCTTGTATTAGCAAACCAGTTGGAAGGGAGTAACTTCCCCAACCAACACCATTTTTATGTAAGATTGTAAAACTGGTCAAAAAGGCTCACTTAGACGCCAGTTCCCAAACAGGCCCGAGAGAGTTAATCAAAAGAATGGGATAAATGTCTTGAAACCATAGGTACATTCTGTATTTCTGTCTACTACAGGTAAATGGAAATACAGAAGCAGGTAGAGAGTTTCAGAGTTTACTAGAGAAAGAGATGCATGATTGAGAGTATTGGTTAACTCTTGCGTTAGAGAGGTGGACAGAATAAGGGTGTGAAAAAGAAAGTCTTACGCAGCGAGGCCGCGGGAGGAGGGGAGGAGAGGAGGCGGCATGCAGTTAGCAAGATCAGAAGAGCCTGTGCCTTGGACTTCTTACCGTGTGTAGTGTGAGCAGACATCATACTCTATTACAGTGTGCTGGTGAGGAAATTATCTGATCGATATTGCTAGGAAAAGAAGACCAGGCAGAGACTCAGACCACCAACAACGTTACCTTCCTTAACAGGCGTAGTCTGAGGAAACCAGCTGTGAGGGGAATGCCTACCACCAACAGTTACTATAGGTATATAACACCATACTTGGCTTGTGTTGATTTGAAAGTGTGCGTGTTAGTGGTATTATTAGGAACGGAAATAAACTATGCAGGGACTCTTAACCTTGTGTAATTTGAGCAGATTAGTTGAAAGGAAGAGACCAAAATCAATCAGCGCCTCTATTGCTGTGCTAGTGTGAAAACTGTGAATCAGTGATATTGCTAACAACAGGAGGTGAGCTGTAAAAAAACGGTATGGGCTCTAATTCAATTTACGGGAAAAGTGCAGTCTGTTAACGCACTTATACTAATGGTAACTTAAGCAAATATTACTATTATATCATTAGGAACAAGGGAAGCTGCAAGGAGCCACTATTCACTCTTAACTTACAGAACCGTGTGTGTGAGAGAGAGAGAGAGAGAGAGAGAGAGAGAGAGAGAGAGAGAGAGATTTAGTGCTTGTAAATCTTCTCCAACACTTGTCGCTGCTGAGAACACACACACACACACACACACACACACACACACACACACACACACACACACACTCCTTGAACATGTCTTAATCTAATCTTTTGTGTGTGTGTGTGTGTGTGTGTGTGTGTGTGTGTGTGTGTGTGTGTGTGTGTGTGTGTGTGTGTGTGTGTGTGTTGTTTACTTAATATGGCTAGGTTTTATTCTGGTGCGGTAAACGTCATGCAAAGAGAGAGAGAGAGAGAGAGAGAGAGAGAGAGAGAGAGAGAGATTAATGTTGCTAAGAGACAGTCATAGCTATATTAAAATTCATACTTGCACTTGTAATTTTCAATCTCTCTCTCTCTCTCTCTCTCTCTCTCTCTCTCTCTGCTTCTGTATTTCTAACTTCATATGGCTCAAACTCTTTCAAAAATTAAGTTTCCAGGCATTTATTTTCTGTGTTTGGCTGACGCTTTTGTGTCTGTAGGTGCCCGACAGCTCTGTGGGTGTTTTTTATTGTGATTTTTGCTGCCTTTGCCGGCGCCCTACCTACATAAAAAATACTAGATAATATTTTCTTTATTCATAGTATATTGTTTTTAATAGTTCTGAATAAGATGAATAACTGTGATGAATAAATGTTTCAAAATTTCAAATGTCTCCAAATTTATAAAACCACTCTCTAGAAAACCCCCAAGCAATTTCCACTAAAGGTTGTGTACGTCAAGGTGCCGAGACGTGACGAGGAAACGTTTGGAGAATATTTACTTTACCGTGAATTTGTGTGCATTTTGCGACCGAGTTTTCCTGCTCGTCTTGAAGTGGCAGAGTGACAGCAGAGTGAGTCCTGGGAATTATAATGTTATGATTCACTGTGTAACTTCACCATAGTGCTTAATGATACCAATACCAACCGCAAACACACACTCAAACATACACACACACACACACACACACACACACACACACACACACACACACACACACACACACACACACACACACACACACGGTGAACAATTTGAAATATGTTGTAACAGTGTGAAGAGATCTTTTTCATTATACTTTTTGTTCTTCTTATCCTTCTCCTTGTTCTTTTTCCTATATTTCTCGTACGTATTTTGTGTTTTTTTTACAATTGTGCTGTTATGTTGCTGTCAGTCTTTGTTGCTGATGTTGCTGTTGTTGTTGAGCATCATCATTATTACTATCCATTCTTTCTACTTGTTTTATACGATGTAGGTTTTTTACGGGAATTTACGGGCTAAAGGAGGTATTCTGGGTACCTCCTATCCGAAAGCTCACCCGTTTGGGAGCTGTTATCCCGAGTAGAGGCCCTTCACTCTCGGATCGTGGCCAGGATTCAAACCCATGCTCTTGGGGACCCAGCAATCCCCATCGCGCGTGGCTCCACTGTACTTCTCCTCCTCTTCTTCTTCTTCTTCTTCTTCTTCTTCTTCTTCTTCCTACTCCTCCTCCTCCTCTTTCTTTTTTCTTCTCTGTCTTCTTCCTCTTCTCTTCTTCTAGTGAGGGTTCGCCACAGTAGCTCAGGCGCCTTCACCTCACTGTCCTCTGCGTCTTCTCTCACAGCCATCCATAAAACTTATCTTTGGTCTTCCTCTCTTCCTCCTGCATCTCTCTCCTTACTCAGTCTTCTTCGTCCCTTCTGCCACACCCATGTCTTATATTTCTTACTACAGTCCGTCGATAAACCTTCTCTTTGGTCTTCCTCTCTTTTTCCTGCATCCCCTTCCTTATTTAGTCTTCTACTTCTTCTTCTTTTGTCATACCCATCACTTGTACGTCTTCCTCTTGTTCTTCCTCTTTCCCTCCAGCCTTCTCATCCTCATCTCTCTCTCTCTCTCTCTCTCTCTCTCTCTCTCTCTCTCTCTCTCTCTCTCTCTCTCTCTCTCTTTTTAACTGGACAACTTTCTGAACAGTCACAGTGGTTGAACGTCTTAAATAAGTAATCATTATCAGTAACCTTCAGTATCACAAGGGCATAAGACTTTTGACAATTCTTTTTTTGAGGGACTGGTATCTTCAGCGGGCTTTTTATTTTCTCATTTATTTATTCATTATTTTCTTTTTATCTTATCTTATTCGTCTTATTTATTTTCTTGCCACCTCACTTATTGTCCTTGGCCGGAATCTGTCCTACGTAAAAGAGAGACATGATTTTGAGCACAACTGTTCGAGAAAAGCCCAAAAAATACAAAGGAATTCCACTTTTAGGCCTGAAGGATTTTTTTTTTTTTGCATCTTTACTTGTGCTCTTGTATTCTGGTTTTCACTCACCAGATGAATGGAACAGAGTGACAGGTGAGGAGAACAGACTCAGCGATCAAGTTATTATTGGTGAGGATTTAGGGAGACTTAAAAAGACTATTGACAAATTTAAGGGTTAGGATAATGGATAGAAATAGGTAAGAATGTTTACTGCCACATGTAACTCTGACAGATTCTTGCAGCTTCCCAGTCCTTTATTCTACGCGCTTTTCTTCTTATAAAATGATTCAGTAACGTGAAATTCCAACGGGCAGTGTCTCAGCTTTGTGTAACCCGAAGAAGAACATGACAGTGAGAGGCAATGTTCGAGAAATGAGTCAACCAACACATAAATCTTTCACTGACTTGAAATTGTAGCTTGGAAAAATTTCAACTGCATTGCTTTCACTGTGAGTAAGTGCTTGTTGTGTGTGTGTGTGTGTGTGTGTGTGTGTGTGTGTGTGTGTGTGTGTGTGTGTGTGTGTGTGTGTGTGTGTGTGTGTGTGTGTGTGTGTGTGTGTGTGTGTGTGTGTGTGTGTGTGTTGTGGTATTATTATTATTATTTCTTATTGGTATTCTTGCTTGTTTTTATTCATTCTTTCACTTTTGCTTTGTTAGTGTTCGTTCTTATCAATTTTTCGTGGTGCTTTCGGTCAATTTTGCAGTTTTTCGTTGGTTGATATTGACATTTCTTGTAGTTTTTATAGTGTCCTTGTGTTTCAGTCCGCATTTTACGTTAAACATTGGATTCTACTATGTTTCTTATTTATTTCGCTTAGCCACATGTAAATATACTGTGCAAATAACCTTCCTTGCAAAACTTCTGATAAACAAAGCTGTCCATCTATATATCTGTGTGTGTGTGTGTGTGTGTGTGTGTGTGTGTGTGTGTGTGTGTGTGTGTGTGTGTGTGTGTGTGTGTGTGTGTGTGTGTGTGTGTGTGTGTGTGTGTGTGTGTCCACTGTGTGTGTCAGTGTGTAGTGGTGGTAGTAGAAGTAGTGGTGGTGGTGGTGGTGGTCCGTGCTTCCCTCACAGACGACACAAAGGTCATGAGGTGAAAGACACTGTACATTGTCTCTCTCTGACTCATGAATATATTGTACGTGCCTAGTTACTTCCTATGCCGCCAGGAGCCTCTGTGTGTGTGTGTGTGTGTGTGTGTGTGTGTGTGTGTGTGTGTGTGTGTGTGTGTGTGTGTGTGTGTGTGTAAAGGTTAACGAATGCATGGTTGTGTCATCATAAGTGTCACCATTGTAGTGTGTGTGTGTGTGTGTGTGTGTGTGTGTGTGTGTGTGTGTGTGTGTGTGTGTGTGTGTGTGTGTGTGTGTGTGTGTGTGTGTGTGTGTGTGTGTGTGTGTGTGGTGTGATGTGTGGTGTGATGTTGTGGTGATAGTAGTAGTAGTAGTAGTAGTAGTAGTAGTAGTAGTAGTGGTGGTGGTGGTGGTAGTAGTGGTGGTAGTGGTAGGTAGTGGTAGTGGTGCAGCAGTGGTAGTGGTGGTGGTGTAGTGGTGGTGGTGGTGGTGGTGGTGAGTGGTGGTAGTAGTGCAGTGCAGCAGTGGTGGCAGTGGTGGTAGCAGTAGCAGTGGCAGCAGTGGTGGTGGTGGTGGTGGTGGTGGTGGTGGTGGTGGTGGTGGTGGTGGTGGTGCAGCAGGTGGTGGTGGTGGTGGTGGTGCAGGTGCAGTAGTGCAGCAGTGGTGGCAGTGGCAGTGGTGGTGGTGGTGGTGGTAGTGGTAGTGGTAGTAGTGGTAGCAGTAGTAGTAGTAGCAGTAGTAGGACTAGTAGCAGTAGTAATAGTAGTAGTAGTAGTAGTAGTAACAGAAATAATAACAGCAGCAGCAGTAAGTAGTAGTAACAAGCAACAGTGGTAGCAGCAGCAGCAACAGTAACAACAGCAACACAAACAAGAACAGAAGGAGAGGTAAGACTCAAACACCAGACACCTTCCCACTTCCCTTAAATCCTCGCCATGACTAACTAAGAGACAAGTGCATTACACCTTTATGGACGTCTCCCCACCTCCTCGCCCTGCCTTTGCTTATCTCAGCTCAGCGAGGCGCCAAAATTCACAGCAGGTTAATCTTTGTAAACCTTTTGTATAAGCTTTGTTCTTTTTTGTCAGTGGTCGAGGAGAAAAAATTAAGTTGGAAGGATTGAGTAAGGATTAGATAAGGAAGGGCAGGCTGGGTGAGGCTTAATATAGATGATAGATAAGGTAGAAGGAAAAAGGTAGATGATAAAGGTTTGACTCATAGCTTCCTCCCCCCTCCTCCTCATCCTTCTCCTCCTCCTCCTCCTCCTCCTCCTCCTCCTCCTCCTCCTCCTCCTCCTCCTCCTCCTCCTCCCACTTCCTGATATATTCTCTCTCTCCTATCTTTTCCTCAATCTCCCCTCTCCACCACTAATCTCTCTCCCACGCACTCTCCGATTTTTCTTCCTTCTAATCTTTTCTCCCCTCCTTCCTTCAATTCTCCTCCTCCTCCTTCTCCTCCTCCTCCTCCTCCTCCTTCTCCTCCTCCTCCTTCTCTTCTCTTTCCGAGGTGCACTTAATAAAAAATGAGCGTATATGGATTGCTAAGTTATTGGTGTGTGTGTGTGTGTGTGTGTGTGTGTGTGTGTGTGTGTGTGTGTGTGTGTGTGTGTGTGTGTGTGTGTGTGTGTGAAGTACTTTATCACTCCTCCTTTTTCACGGTAATAGCGGTGATGGTGTTGAAAGGGAGGAGGAGGAGGAGGAGGAGGAGGAGGAGGAGGAGGAGGAGGAGGAGGAGGAGAGGAGGAGGAGGTGAGAGTAGACGTGAGTTTGGTATTGTACGGACAGGGAGGACATGGAGTAATGCACGGAGGAAGAAGAAGAAGAAGAAGAAGAAGAAGAAGAGGAGGAGGAGGAGGAAGAGGAGGAGGAGGAGGAGGAGGAGGAGGAGGAGGAGGAGGAGGAGGAAGTAAAAAGGAATAGTGATGGTATGGAATAAGGTCTCTCTCTCTCTCTCTCTCTCTCTCTCTCTCTCTCTCTGTTTGCTGTGTTTATCTGTCTGTCTGTCTTTCTGAGTGCCTGTATATATGTGTATTTACTTGTTTGTGTGTGTACGTCTTGTATGTGTGTGTGTGTGTGTGTGTGTGTGTGTGTGTGTGTGTGTGTGTGTGTGTGTGTGTGTGTGTGTGTGTGTGTGTGTGTGTGTTCGTGCGTTGAATCATCCTCAACACGCGTCTGTCTGTTATTTAATTAAACATTTCTTATTTTCGTTTTTTCTTGGGAAGTGGCGATTGAAGTCTCTCTTTTATCCTCCTCCTCCTCCTCCTCCTCCTCCTCCTCCTCCTCCTCCTCCTCCTCTGCTTCCTCTTCCTCCTTCATTTCTCCTTTCTTCTTCACCTTACCTCTCTTCTTCTTTCTTTTGATCTTCGTATTCTTCCTGTCATGTTGTTCTTCCTAATTTTTCATGACATTTTGTTGTTTTTCTGTTCCCCCTCCTTCTCTTCTTCCTCTTTTTCTCCTTCTTCTGTCTTTCTTCCTTTTCCTCCTCCTCCTCCTCCTCCTTCGCTTCTGATTTTCTCCCTGTCTTTTTTTTTTTTTTTATTTTACTATCTTCCTATTCTTCTTTTTATTTTTATTTTTATTTTCTTCTTTTCTTCTTCCTTTTTTTTCTTCTTCTTCCTCTTCCTCCTCCTCCTCCTCCTCCTCATTTTAAAACAGGTTGGAATCTTGAACTAAAATGTTTCCTACTCATCTTTTTCTCGTCTTCCTCTTCTTCATCACACTTCTTTCCCCCCTCCCCTCTCTCTCTCTCTCTCTCTCTCTCTCTCTCTCTCTCTCTCTCTCTCTCTCTCTATCTCATTTACTCCTCTTTCTCTTCCCCTTCCCCATTCTGTGCCTCCTTCAAACAGTCTTACCAATCTTTCCTTCCCTATCTAAACTGTCCTCCTTCTTCACCACTTCCTCCTCTTCCTCTTCTTTCCATTCCCTTCCTCTCCCATTCTCCTAACCTCTTCTTATCCCCTCTCTCTCCTTCCCTCCTTTAATCATCCCTTCCCCTTCCTCTTTCTCCACAAACGAAGAACACTCCCTATTCGTTCTCTTGCTCTCTCTCTCTCTCTCTCCCTTCTCCTCTCTTTTCTCTTAACTTCCCCATCTCCCCTCCTCTTCCCCTTCTCGTCTCCCCTTTCCCTTCAATGTTGGCGTGAAGTGAGTGAATGATTCAATAATTTTCCAAGAAGTGAGTGGTCATTATTATCTTTTCATTTCCACGGCTGTTAGTGTGTGTGTGTGTGTGTGTGTGTGTGTGTGTGTGTGTGTGTGTGTGTGTGTATACCCTCGACTGTGTACTGAGCTTACTTGGAACAGAGGAGGGGAAAAGAGGGGAAGAGGGGGATCACAAGGAGGAGGACAAAGACAAAGGATAGAGGAAGGAAAGGATGGAAGGATGATAGCAGGAGTTGGGAGTGTTTTTATGAGGTATGGATGGTTTGGAAGGTTGCAGCGAGGTACAGGTGGTGGTGGTGGTGGTAATAGTAGCAGCAGAAGTAGCTGTAGTAGTATTGTTTTTTCTTATTCCTAATGTTTTCGTTTGTTGTTGCTGTTGTTGTTATTGTCATTGGACCATGAGTAAAAGATAAATAAATAAGCCAGATTTCTCTCCCCTTAACTGTCCACACATCACGATACTTCCACCACTAAATTACCCTTTGTCACTTTTTCTCACCCTTTTCCGAAACCACCAATACCTTTTTTTTTCTTTTCTTTTTTTTCTTTTCGTGGCGACATTCCGATGCGTTTTTCTTTCTTCACTCTCTCGGCAGCCAATCTTCTTTTGTTGTTAAATATAATGAAAGAAATGATACCAAGGACACGACGGGTAGAGAGAGAGGCCTTTGTGTGTGTGTGTGTGTGTGTGTGTGTGTGTGTGTGTGTGTGTGTGTGTGTGTGTGTGTATCATGCAAGGAACTCAGATACGTCAGCTGAATCCTAACCTCCCTCTTCCCTACTTCTTTCTTCATATCCTTCTTCCCTCCCTCCTTCCAAGCCTCCTTCCCACCATCGTTCTCCTCCCCTCCTTTACTCCTTTCCTACTTCCCTCGTAACCTCACTCCTTTGTATATTCCTACACTTCCAACTTATCCATCATCCTTCACTCCTCTCCTTTCTGTTTCCCTCTTAACCTCCCTCCCTCCCTCCCTCATTCCTTCATTTTCTTCTTCCTACTCTACCTCCCTTCTTTGTACCTTCCAACACTCCCACCATCCCTCCTCTTCTTTCCTCCCTCTCTCCCTCTCTCCCTCAGTTCGTGCTCTAGGGGCGTGCCGCAGCTCAAGGCTCGTGAGGTCACCGCCAGAACCCCGCATGACGTCTGCCAGCTTTCCTGCATGGCAATATGTACCAGTGCATGGCTGTCACCAGGACCCTTCATGCCTGCGGTCACTCCCGTCTGCATGTCACCTGTCTAGCTATTTCCTGTCATGTCAACCGCTGGGATTTCCTTTCGTTATCATTTTTCTTTGTTCCTTATCAATTTTGTATTCATTTTTTTTCATCTGTTATTTTTTCAGCTGGTTTTCCTTGAATTGCTTAATTTGTTCACTATCAATTTGTATCTCCCTTTGTTAATTGTTCCTTTTATCTACTGTGTTTTCCTCTCACTTTATAATATGTCTAATATCAAACTTATATTCATTATGTATTTACTTTGTCTTCCCGTCAATTATTTTTGTATCGAACCGCTTATGCTGCTGAGCGAAATAAAATCATAGTGCTATTGGTAAGTGTATAGTCTTAGAACACTAAATGACTGTGTGGATGTGGATAATAAGTGCTTATAAGAAGGTACGATTTACACAGGGAATGACACGTGTTGACCTTCTGACTTCTTTTAACTTCGCTAGTGTTCTTAAGTCCTTATGTGAAAATAAAATGAAGAGAAATGACAAGTGAGCATAGGTAGGTACGTTGACTGGCCACGTGGATAAACCATCTTGTTGCAGCTTCTTATTTCATTTTGTTTTTCGGTCTTTTAATCCTTCGAATACTAATGGGAATCAAACCACACAGGATTCAACACAGCAAACACATCGCCACAAGCACTAAAAGGCATGAACTACCAGACCTCTTCTTAATTTGAATGTCAGTGGGGCCTTTCATAACACTTCAGCTTCACACCACACCGCACCATCTCATCAAGCTTCTAAGAAAAGGACACCGTAGTTCAAAGGTTAATTTCTCCTCTGTGCTTCCCTACAAGTCATGCCAGGCCGGGGAAATTCTGCTTGCTCTTATCTCCTGCCCACTGTACTTGTGTATATACCTAATGCTCATTCCTTTTATTCTCTGTCGTCATTCTACTGCCAGGACATGTTAATCCCTTAATCCTTTCACACCAACAGAAATAACGCTCGAAACCTTCATAACTACCTACAAGAAAATAGGGATGAAAAAAAAATAGAGCATGCAATTTCTACGAAGTTTAAAGATTGGATTTGCCTGTAGAAGTACTGAAGGTGTGACTCACTGACGGGTTCTTTGGAAACTGTACTCCTGTTCTCTCCTGATATCACTCGTTTAATATCTCGTGTTCTTGTTTGTCTTAACTCTTGTCTAATCTTAATTGTATCGATATTTCCTAACCCACCACTAATTCTGATCACTAATTCAACCACTATCTGATGTTATGTCTATTTCCTCTCCCTCTTCTTCATCCTCTTCCTCATCCTCGTCCTCCTCCGCCTCCTTCTATTAGGGACTTTACTGCATGAATGGGGGAGCCTCTGACATCAGCCGTGATCTCAGTTGTGGGTTAGAACATTGATGGGACTTCCCCTCCCGGAGCTGTGCGGATGCTGTGGTTGCGTGTAGTTTATAAGAGAGGAGAGCGACGGGGAGATGGTGTGTGTGTGTGTGTGTGTGTGTGTGTTCTGTGTTTCTTTTGTTGTTGTTGTTGTGGTGGTGGTGGTGGTGATGTTGGAGCTAAGAAAGGACTAGAAGGAGCCAATGGCGGGATGAGAGGACAAGAGAGAGCAAGTGAGAGCAAGTGAGGGCGAGCGAGTGCTAGAGAGGGGCAGGAGAAGACAAGAGACGGGTAAGAGAGGGCAAGTGAGAGATAGGAGGAGGAGGGCAGTAGGCACGTTCAGACGGCCACACCGTCGCCAGCCGCGCCGCGCCACGCCCTGCCCACCTCACCTGCGTCACAGTCAGGTAAGGCGAGACAAGATCTGATCACTTTTTATCAAAGATTTTTCTCTCTTTTTCTCATCAAGGATAACATTACTTATATGATCTGTGTGTGTGTGTGTGTGTGTGTGTGTGTGTGTGTGTGTGTGTGTGTGTGTGTGTGTGTGTGTGTGTGTGTGTGTGTGTGTGTGTGTGTGTGTGTTTCTGTGTATGTTTTCCCTTCCCCCCTCGACCTCCTCTCCCGCTTCCCTCCTGCAGGATACTCAAGGACTCTGGGATTCGTCTCAGGAAGGTCAGGGTCAAGGTAGGGCCGCTCCCCAGCCCTTTAACCTCCATGGCCAAGCATAGGACACCTATGGTTACGATCACACACACACACACACACACACACACACACACACACACACACACACACACACACACACACACACACACACACACACACACACACACACACACACACACACACACACACACACACACACACACACACACACACACACACACACACACACTACTGTAAAGATGATTTCATGTAATTGAATTCCATGCAGGAGTAAATGTAGATTCCGTAAAGTCGTTGGTTGTCTGTGTGCACGTTGTAAGCTTGACTAAAAATCCGTCTGTCAGGAAATGTTGGCTTGACAGACTGTCGGAATTGTGCATATGTATTTTTCTAATTAAATTCCTTTGTTAAAACTCTGTGGCGGGAATAAATGTTCTTTACTTCACACACACACACACACACACACACACACACACACACACACACACACACACACACACACACACCGCGTAGTGTAGTGGTTGGTACGCTCGACTCACAATCGAGAGGACCCAGTTCGAGTCCCGGGAAGCGGCGAGGCAAATGGGAAAGCCTCTTAATGTGTGGCCCCTGTTCACCTAACAGTAAATAGGTACGGGATGTAACTCGAGGGGTTGTGGCCTCGCTTTCCCGGTATGTGTTGTGTGTTGTGGTCTCAGTCCTACCCGAAGATCGGTCTATGAGCTCTGAGCTCGCTCCGTAATGGGGAAGACTGGCTGGGTGACCTGTAGGCGACCGAAGTGAATTACACACACACACACACACACACACACACACACACACACACACACACACACACACACACACACACACACACACACACACACACACACACACACACACACACACACACACATCCTAAGGACAACGGCATCGATTCGGATGCACAGGTTTCCACGGAAAGCCTTGAACCAGGTGTGAAGGCCGCGGAGGGGTGGGAAGGGAAAGAGAGGGAGACAGGGAAGGAGAGAAGAAGGGAATGAGGGAATGAGGGAGCGTGGTGGCGGCGGTGTGTGAGGGATCGCGAGCGTGACTCACACATGGCCCTTCCAGTCCGCTGGCGTGCTGCCTCGAGCATCGTTTGATTACCGAAGGTTTCGCTTTCACACTTTTTCTCACTCTCAGGTTTAGTGTGTCGCCGCGGGTTCATTCTGACGCTCTCACCCGACGTGCCGCCAAGCTGACGAACTCCAGGGTGGTGAGCTGAGTGGTGTGCTGGCTCCATCTCGCCCAGGTGTGTGTGTACTGAGGCTTAGGGGTGACAGGAGGACGGGAAATGGAGTTGTGATGGAGGTGAGGAGTGATAGTGCAGGTGGGAAGGGAAGCGATGGGGTGGTGGCGGTGGTAGAGGGAGCGGAGAGTGCGTGAGGCCATCGTCACGTTACATCCTGGCTCTGGTTTCTTCCGTCATCGCCTCTTGAGCGCCTCGAGTGGCGATGATCGAGAGGCAGCTCCTCTGTGCCGCGGGAAGGTCAGCAGGGCTCACCACGGCAGCTGTGGAAAGCACGGCGACTGCCGGCTTGGTAACAAGTCCATCCTGAGGCAGCCGTCGGCCCAACCGCTGCTGCTGCTGCTGCTGCTGCTGACTCACACACTCACACCCCTCCCTATTTGAAAGGAAAGCTTCCTATTACCTGCTGAGAGCAAGGCGTCCCTCCACCAGAGTCTGAGTGGCTGCTTGTCTTCATCGCCCGACACTGGAATGCGTGCATGGCTGTCCCATTGCCGGTGCCGGGGTCACGGAGTGTGGGACTGAGTGAGTCATGTTCTCTCATCATTATGTAGACTTTAGAGAAAGTGTAATGAGCGCATCACTGAGGAGTGTGCGAGCCAGCGCCACTCGGCCGCCGAGACTCCCTTGCGGGCTGTGGCGGCGAGCTGCGGGAAATCAGGCGAGGGAAAGAAGCCTGACAACAAGGGCCGGTGTGGTTTACAGGGCTGGGTAGCGGCACCCCTGGTGGCGTCACGCTTATAAACATACATGAGTCCTACTGTGGTTTGACTAGCAACGACAAGGGACTGTTCCCCCTCTCCTCTCCTCCTCTCCCCGCCCTTCCTGAATCCCTCCCCCTTCCTTCCAACAGGTTACTTGAGCGGCGGTGCGGCGGCTGTCGTCAGGTGCTCGCAACACCCAGAAACCTGCTGCCAGGCATCGCTCGCCAGCCTCTTCAATTATTAAGCACCAAGACGCCTCCTCGCGGCCAGGAACACCACACAACAACACGGTGGGTGACGCAGCCCCGCAGCAGGCAGAGGGCTGCTGAGGAAACACCCGCCACACGCCAGACACTGCATGGTATGTTATAAACCATCCCGCCCACACGCGCGGCACCGCAGCAACCACTAATATCTATAAATTCAAATTATGAATAATGTATTCAGTTATATGGATCTGTTACACAGCACACAGCAGCGTGGTGCCTCCTTTGTTGCCGTGATTGACTATCAAGCGGAGGATGACGTCATTGCTTCCACCTGGGCGAGCAGCGACCTTGCCGGTGGCGGTCACGGACAGGCGCTCCTGACTCACTCCGTCATGTCCCGGCGGCCGCGTCCTCACGAAGTGATCCCAAGGCTGAGCTGCGCTCCGGGGGCCGCGTCGCCCGCCCAGCCCCGCGGCATTCCTCGCAGGGGCTTCCTGTATAGATGAGGCGCCGCACGATGCGGCTCTAGTCATGCTCGGTTCAGCCAGTTACGTGATGTAAGATACATCCGTGTCACGGCGCTGGACGGGCAGCAACACATGTTGCTGATCACTTGCCATGTGTTGCTGAGTGCCGCGGTCAGAAAGTCATAGCGGTTCTACACCATAGTCTTAGTCGCCACAGCCTCACCCCACCAGCACGTATGCGTGTGTTGGCCTCTTCAGGCATGCTGCGGTGCCGCTCATCGCCCCACAACACGCCTTGACCGGCACCTACACTTGTCACCCACGGGGACTGGCCGGGCTTTCCCTCAGTTCCAAGGCTGCAAGGCTGCCCCGCCATACCATCCCACCACAGCCTGGACAGCGACCCACATAGTCACTCCGAGGTGAGGCAACAACACCCACGGTGCAGAGAAGGCGTCCTGACCACGGCTGGCAACATGCACACTTGAGCGCTGCAGTAACACTAAGTCAATACAAGACGACGGGAATCCATGTCTTCTTGATAAAAGTGTCTCAGTTCACTTTCAGAACAGCACCACGCTGAGGCTGCACGCTATCTCCCTATCGCCCTCACTCCCTCTATCACGCTGCCGATCTCCCACTCTCAATAACCTCCCTCCTGCCATCCCGCCACCCTACCACCCTTCCACCCCGTCACCCGTCACCCCGACCCCAGCGAGTACTCCCCCAGAGATGAGCCCGTCACGTGCTCGAGTGTTTGTTGGAAATCAAAACAGAGCCCGCTCTCCCCTCCCCTCCCCGCCAGGTGACGTCAGCCCTCGCAGGGAGTGGGGGAAGGAGGACGGGAGGGGAGCAGAGGGAGAGGAAAAGGGTCTGTGGGTCTGAGGGGTGCGGCCAGTGACCCCTCGTGTCTTCCCCTCGCTCATCCCCCCATTCTCTTCCCCCTCACAGAGTGCTAGTAGCCCTCAGTGGTGATCACATTTTAGCTTAAACCGACACGACCCGCACCGAATTTAGCGAAGCTCTTATGAAGAGATTTCGCTGTCTTGACGTGCGAGCTCGCATGTGCGCTCACACACACACACACACACACACACACACCATGTTGTAAAAGTAGTGATGGAATTAAAAAAAAGTAGTAATAGAAGTAGTAGTAGTAGTAGTAGTAGTAGTAGTAGTAGTAGTAGTAGTGTAAATAAGGAAAGACAGAAAACTTCCGAAAACTTCCACCGCATCACTTAACTCGGACCTCTCTCTCTCTCTCTCTCTCTCTCTCTCTCTCTCTCTCTCTCTCTCTCTCTCTCTCACCACAATTGGGTTTCCCCCGCACGCCGTCAAATTGACCTTCCCTCACCACTCCGTCACCTCTCATGCAAGACTCCCAAAATACACTCAAGATCCTTGCACTCCTCATTACTCCACGCTTGCTCCCACCCACTCACTCCCCACTATTGCAAGACCTCCCTGAATACACTCAAGATTCTACTCCATAATCACTCCCTTTCCCTATCTACTTCTCTCCCACTCCCCCACCTACTCTCCACTCACTCCCTATCACTCCCCGCTGTATACTCCTCATTCCTCATTTACTCTCCATCTAGTCTTTGTCACTCCCGCCTACTTCCAGCCGCTCCCCATCTATTCTTTTACTCCCCATTTACTCCTCATTAACTTCCCGCCTGTTCCTCGCCACTCCCCAAGAACAAGCTGCAGAGGAGTGGGAATGACGGGTGAGTAAGGGAGTACAGAACAGAGGAAAGATACTGTAAAGGAAGGATTAATGACTCTCTTTAAAAATATAAGGGAGAAAAAGGGAGAAGATTCAAGAGTGTTTAGAAAGGAGAGTGGAGAATTTTTGAGTAGTAAAGGTTAAGAAGGGAAAGTAGAGGGAAGATACCTGGAGTGAAATGCATAACACACTAAACATGACTCCCAATAAAAGTTCATCGGAGAAGATTTAAGATAGACTTTAGGAGAAGAAAAAAAGGAGAAAGAAATATAAAAGTTTTTTAAAGGAAAATGATGGAAGTAAAGTGAAGGGAGGATACACTTTTTTTCAAGAATAGTAAATCCCTTTCAAAAGTTGTAAGGAGATCATTTAAAAGGGAATTTGAAAGAGAGACAGAGGAGAGAGAATTGACGAGTATCTAAAGGAAGTGAAGGAGAGTTGAGTGACTGTCTCTGCTTCGGGCGGGAAAAAATCAATAAGAAAAAAATAGAATCAATGCAAAAACAGGATGAAGGAATAGATGCTATGAAAACCGAACACAGGAGAAGAATAATGGGAAAAAGAACAGGAAAGCAAGAACAGAGGAAGCCAAGAAGCGAAACGGAAGAAGAAAAGAAAATAATGGAAATGAAACAGCAGGGAAAAAAATTATAGGGGAGGAAGAAGAGGGAGAGGAAAAGAGGAAAAGCACAGGGAGACAAATGAAAAAAAAATGTGATGAAGAAAAAGAAATTTTGAAATTAGAAAATAGAAAACAAGGTAAAAAAAAAAAGGAAAACGGGAAAACTGATAGAGGAAAATAAAAGAAAACAAGAAAACCACTGAAAAACAGTAGGAGGAAAAACACCACACAAAACAAGGAAAGAAAGAAGATAACAAACAAACACAAGATAAAAACAAATCATAATGACAGGAAAAGGGAAACACGAAAATAGCGATGATAATGAATAATGATAATGATGATAATGATGATCAAACAGAATTTGGCAAGTATCCGCCAGGAAGAGATAAGGAGAACCAATAATAATAACAACAATGATAATAATAATGATAAAAACAACGATAAAAGCTGCTCCTCCCCGGCGGGGAATCGAACCCCGGTCTCCCGCGTGACAGGCGGGGATACTAACCACTATACTACCGAGGACTGCAGGTATACGCTAATTGGGCAGAAAATCTAGGCCCTCACCTGTCACTGTGCGAGTGTTGTGAACCCCCTTATTCCGGCCCTCCCGCCACGGCCTGGTATAGTCCTGGGTATGATGATGATGATGATGATGATGGAGGTGGTGGTGGTGATAGTGACGGTGATATTTGTGGTGGGGATGGTGATGATGACAATAAGAATTAAGACTATGGAACTCCCTACCTGCTTCTGTATTCCTATCTTCCTATAACCTGAACTCATTGAATAGGAGGGAGGTTTCAGGACACTTATCCCATTTCTTTGACGAACTCTCTCGAACCTGCTTGGGGGCTGGCATCTAAGAGGGCCCTTTTGTTGAATCCTTTTTGTTGCCCTTGGCCAGATTTCCTCCGTCACATAAAAAACGAATAACAATGACAATGATGATAACAATGACCACAACTTTGATGCAATAATACAATAACAGAAACGATGATAACAACAACAATGACGGCGAAAGTTTTGATGATGGTAAAGGCGATGATGGTGACGATGATGGCAGTGATCCACACATACACGCACACGCACACAGGAAGGATTAAGTGTGCAAAAAACACGTCCGCTATAACAGCTCAAGTCACATCATGTTCATTTTACACAGACACGTGACACCGGTAATGAGAGAGAGAGAGAGAGAGAGAGAGAGAGAGAGAGAGAGAGAGAGAGAGAGAGAGAGAGAGAGAGAGAGAGAGAGAGAGAGAGAGAGAGAGAGAGAGAGAGAGAGAGAGAGAGAGAGAGAGAGAGAGAGAGAGAGAGAGAGAGAGAGAGAGAGAGAGAGAGAGAGAGAGAGAGAGAGAGAGAGAGAGAGAGAGAGAGAGAGAGAGAGAGAGAGAGAGAGAGAGAGAGAGAGAGAGAGAGAGAGAGAGAGAGAGAGAGAGAGAGAGAGAGAGAGAGAGAGAGAGAGAGAGAGAGAGAGAGAGAGAGAGAGAGAGAGAGAGAGAGAGAGAGAGAGAGAGAGAGAGAGAGAGAGAGAGAGAGAGAGAGAGAGAGAGAGAGAGAGAGAGAGAGAGAGAGAGAGAGAGAGAGAGAGAGAGAGAGAGAGAGAGAGAGAGAGAGAGAGAGAGAGAGAGAGAGAGAGAGAGAGAGAGAGAGAGAGAGAGAGAGAGAGAGAGAGAGAGAGAGAGAGAGAGAGAGAGAGAGAGAGAGAGAGAGAGAGAGAGAGAGAGAGAGAGAGAGAGAGAGAGAGAGAGAGAGAGAGAGAGAGAGAGAGAGAGAGAGAGAGAGAGAGAGAGAGAGAGAGAGAGAGAGAGAGAGAGAGAGAGAGAGAGAGAGAGAGAGAGAGAGAGAGAGAGAGAGAGAGAGAGAGAGAGAGAGAGAGAGAGAGAGAGAGAGAGAGAGAGAGAGAGAGAGAGAGAGAGAGAGAGAGAGAGAGAGAGAGAGAGAGAGAGAGAGAGAGAGAGAGAGAGAGAGAGAGAGAGAGAGAGAGAGAGAGAGAGAGAGAGAGAGAGAGAGAGAGAGAGTGGAGAGAGGCTGAGGTTTGACAGGCATGTCAAAACCATTGCCAAGAAAGCCTCTCACAGGATCTCCGCCTCAGAAGGATCGCCAGTTTCCTCGACAGGAAGGGGAGACTGCTGCTGTACAAGGCACAGGTGCGGCCCCACCTTGAATACGCAGCTCTCTCCTGGATGTCCTGTGCCGCCACACACAGAAGGAGACTGGACAGCATCCAACGCCGCGCCATACGGCTAGTAGATGCTGCACTACCACCTCACCCAGAGCCTGAGCGTCCCCTTGATTCACTGGAACACCGCAGAGACGTGGCGGCGATCGTAGTGTTCCATAAGGCACAGGTGCAAAGAGTGCCACATCTGGCAGGGCTGCGTCATCCTCTAAGAGTCACCGCACGGAGCACGAGAACGGTGCTCAATGGTGGTGACGCCGTAGAGGTGCCGCGATCCCACGGGTGTCAGCATCAACGCACCTTCGCAGGACGCGTCTCCAGGATGTGGAACTTGTTCACGGCCGCGGTGCCTCACGTCCAGGAGATGAACACACAGTGTCAAACTGATGGCACATAAGTGGAGACAGACACTGCCAACTCCTCTGACACTCTTTGTGACGTGACACTCAGTGTAGTGCAGTGCGTGAATAGTGCTAGTGAAGTGAAACGAATAGTGCTCCATTTACATGCTGACCATCTTGTATATTATCTATTTTAAGTCTTGTAAATATTGTAGAGAAATAGATTGTAGTACCCTTTAGAATAGGTAGCACACGACAGTGCGCCTTTGGGTACATGTTCCTTTGTATTAAGTTTTGTTT
>NC_059292.1:20531261-20536261 GCF_017591435.1 Portunus trituberculatus | reverse complement strand
TGGTGTCGGTGCCGTGCGTGGACCTGTTGCGTCAGAGCGGCTGCGATGTTATTCTTTTTCCCTGAGCGGAATGTTGCAACCGGAGCGTCAGACTAAGAGAGAGAGAGAGAGAGAGAGAGAGAGAGAGAGAGAGAGAGAGAGAGAGAGAGAGATTTTCTGTTGCTCTTTAATGAAATATCTTTATCTCTTATGTTCAAAATGTTGTATAGTTGAAGTTACTCAGATCATTAATGGAATAAATAGCATGAAATATGATTTGGAGAGAGAGAGAGAGAGAGAGAGAGAGAGAGAGAGAGAGAGAGAGAGAGAGAGAGAGAGAGAGAGAGAGATTATTATACTCTTCAGTGACACACCTCCCCTGTAGTTGAACTTAGTCGAGATTTTGTGGTGCGTCTAAAGTTCTGATAGCACATTAACAACAGTCTTACGTTACCAACAAAAGAATCGTCTTGAAAATCCGCCAAATCATCTGTGTCATTAGCAAACAGTAGCAGTGAAGTTACTACTCTTTTTTTTATCTCTTTTTATTCTTGTAATACCATATTAACAAGATATCTGCATTTTCTAACTCTTTTCAACAGGAGAAATATCCTTAAGAGCAAGACCAATTTTTCTTGTAGTCTGAAAATAATCGAGTTGAAGTTTTACGATCTTTTACAGGCGTTTTTATGTAGAATTAGTCGCATGTTAACAAAATTTCTACATTACTGGGAAGAGAATCACGCTTGAGAACCAGACTAATTCTCTTTTGCAGCCATTGATGATAAACGCATTGTCTTTTACAGCTTGTTTTTTTTTTTTTTTTTTGGGGGATGTAGTGACAGATTAACAAAACTTCTACATTACTAACAGGAAGAACACTCTTGAAAACCAGACTAATTTTCTTTGTAGCCATTGATAATAAACGCATTGTCTTTTACAAGTGTGTGTTTTATTTTTTATTTTTATGAATATAGCGACAGATTAACAAAACTTCTACATTACTAACAGGAGGAACAGTCTTGAAAACCAGACTAATTTTCTTTGTAGCCATTGATAATAAACGCACTGTCTTTTACAGGTTCTCTTTTATGAATGTAGTGACAGATTAACAAAATTTCTCCATTATCAACATGAGAAACACCTCTTGAAGCCGGCTCATCATCACTGTGGCCTTCAAAAAACAGTTATGGTGAAAGAATAAAGCGTTTCAGAATCCAGAAGGGAGGCAGCAAGTGGTGGGAGAGAAGGCGAAGTTAGGCGAGGCGAGGCGTGGCAGGGCGGGGTGGGTCGTGGGTAGTGGCCGTGCATGAGGCGGTAGGGGAGGATCTGACTAGCCGAGACTCTGGCGTCACCTCAGTATATTGTTGTCATCCCCTTGAGTGGCCTGAGGTGGTGTGCTGGCGTCATGCGGACTTGTATTCACGTCACGCACTCTCACACACAAACACACACACACACACACACACACACACACACACACACTCTCTCTCTCTCTCTCTCTCTCTCTCTCTCTCTCTCTCTCTCTCTCTCTCTCTCAAGGAGCAATCAGTGCAGAAAGGAAGATAGGGATAAAGGAAGGAAGAAAAAAAGTGTAAAATAAAAAGGAGGAGGAGGAGGAGGAGGAGGAGGAAGGACAAGGAAGGTCAATGAGATAACCTGAGAGGACGTGTGTGTGTGAGACTGCTTTAAGATTTCTCTCTCTCTCTCTCTCTCTCTCTCTCTCTCTCTCTCTCTCTCTCTCTCTCTCTCTCTCTCTCTCTCTCTCTCTCTCTCTCTCTCTCTCATATGACTTCTTCATTAATGCATATTTCTGCCTTTTTTTTCTCTTTCTCTTTCATGCCCTTGTATCATTCCCTCTTCTCCCTCTTCCCTTTCCTCCCTCCCTCTTACCTCCTCTTCCTTCCTCCTTCCTTTACCTCAAGACACCGGGCCACTGTTACCTATTGGCTTCACTTGGCTTCACTTCACGTGCATACAGAGCAAATCCTTGATCAAGCTCACCTCTCTTCTCTCCTTCCTTTCTCTGATTCGTAATTCCTTCCTGCCTAAATGCCGCTCTCTCTCTCTCTCTCTCTCTCTCTCTCTCTCTCTCTCTCTCTCTCTCTCTCTTTCCTTCTTCTTACCCACAACTCCCTTTTCCTGTCCTTCTCTTCCTTCTTATCTTTCTCTTCCTTTCCTCTCCTTCCTCCCTTTATCACAATCTCCTCCCTTCATTTCTCTACCTTAATCCCTTCTCTTCTTTTATCTATCTTACCTCCATCCTTCTTCCCCTTCCATCCTTTCTCTTCCTACCTTCTTTTCCTCCTTTATCTACTCTCCCTCTTATCCTTTCCATTCCCTTTATCTTTCCTCTCCTTTCCCTTACCCTCTATCATTCTTTCCCTTTCCTATCCCCTCTCTTACCTTCCCTTCTCTTCCCTATCCTCCTCTCCCTATTCCTTCCCTTCCTATCTCATCTTCCCTCCTCTTACCCCTGTCCTCTTTCTCCCCTTCCCTCCCTTTCCCCCTCCATTTAAGTAACAGTACCACCGTGACACGCCTCTCCGTCAACCATATATTCATCTCACTTAGGAAACAGTCACGCGAAGGGTCGACAGAGTGCTAAGCGTCACGAGGGTAAGAATTCCTGACCTAACACTCACAAAGACACCCTTATGAATTTTGCAAAGGCTGATGGTGATCTGAAGGATGCGGAGCGAGGGATGGTGAATTTGATAGTGGTGCAGGTTCATCATTATTTATAGTGTCGCAGGGAGAGAGGGAGAGTGAGAGGTGAGGTGAAAAGGTCTGTAAAGATGAGAGGGAAGGGATGAAGGAGAGAGGTGTTAAGTGAGAGAGGGAGAGATAGTGTGGTGATGAGAGAAGGGTTTGAGTTTGCTGAAGAGGGGAGGAGGAGGAGGAGGAGGAGGAGGAGGAGGAGGAGGAGGAGGAGGAGGAGGAGGAGGAGGAGAAGGAGGAGGAGGAGGAGGTAAGAAGAGGGTGAGAAGGAATAGAAGCTTGAAAACAGTGAACAAGGAAATGTCGGAAGTGGCTGAGAGAGAGAGAGAGAGAGAGAGAGAGAGAGAGAGAGAGAGAGAGAGAGAGAGAGAGAGAGAGAGAGAGAGAGAGAGAGAGAGAGAGAGAGAGAGAGAGAGAGAGAGAGAGAGAGAGAGACAGAGACAGAGACAGATACACAGGTAGACAGACAGACAGACCAACCTACTTTGATCTACTAAGAAGAATGACAGACACACATCTTAATAAACTACAACAATAGGACGACGATGCGGTGACAACAGACAGACTACAGGGACAACAATAGTTACACACACACATACACACACACACACACACACACACACACACACTCTCTCTCTCTCTGCTGCTGAGTAAGATTTATTCTCTAATTCTAAAACACTTCTGCGCCTCGCGTCAACTACTCTCAAAAGGCTGTAAATGAAATTGCACGGGTTTCAAAGGTTGATTTTACAGATCTAGAGACAGATTAACAAGATTTCTACACTCACAAAGGTTCTGGATGATGTTACACGGATTTTTCAAGGATATTTTTAATGTTTTTAAAGACAAATTAACAAGATTTCTACAATAATAAAAACTCCTGGATGAAATTAAACAGGTTTACAAGGGCGTTTTTACTGTTTTGGTAACATATTAGCAAGATATCTACATTGAACAAGGCTCTAGTTCAAGTTACAAGGGTGTTTTCACGATTTTAGTGATATATTAACAAAATTTCTACATTATTAACAGGAGAAACACTCTTGAGAACCCCGCTAATCCTTTCTGTAGACTTTGAAAATAGTCATGATGAAGTTACACTGGATTTAAGGGATGCTTCTACGGTTGTACACTATCAACAGAACTCTTGCGATTCCACATAAGCATCTCTTTAGACTTGGAAAATAATCCTGGTGAAGTTACACTGGTTTTTAAGATTTTTTTGCTTTACAGTTCAAGAGATATATTAACAAGATTTCTACTGTATATCATTTACAGGAGAAACACTCTTCAGAATCCGTCTAGTCATCTATGTGCACTTTGAAATATAGTCCTGGTTGTTACACATATCAACAAGATTTCGACATTATTCACAGGAGAAACACTCTTCAAAATACGGCTAATCATCTCTGTGGCCTTTTAAAATAATGGTGGTGAGAGAGGGGAAAGTTTCATAACAAGGGAGCAACTCTGCACAGGGCGAGACTGTGTTGTAAGACTCCTCATGAATATTATAAACCATTTCATGGTCTTTCACGTGTGTGTATAATGTCATTCGCTAGGTTTTGGAGTCTTGCACCTCTCTCTCTCTCTCTCTCTCTCTCTCTCTCTCTCTCTCTCTCTCTCTCTCTCTCTCTCTCTCTCTCTCTCTCTCTCTCTCTTTCTTTTAAAGCTATTGACTGTACTAACAACCTGATTACTGAGCAGTGCCATTCATGCCACACCCTACTATAGAGAAGCACTATCATATCATAAACATGTCTATTTATTTCTACCTATCATCCCAACTCATAAATCTGTCAGTTCTTTTAAAACTTCACTTCCTTTTCATTGATCACTGAGTCACTTCACCTTACCACCTCATTCCCTTACTGTTCTTCCTATTTTTATCTATCATACCTCCATATTTATTTCCACCTATTTTTCCCTATTGACTCGACCCTAACGCTCCTATCCATCCACTCACTGCTCCACATCACAACTTATTGAAGACGCAGACTGGCACAGCTGCTCTATTTACTATTACAAGACATCATTTGCGTGCCTTCACCGCTGAATACATGAACGTAGCACCTTCACCGCCCGGCACCTGAGCTCAGTCACACACCCACTAAGCATTGCAATCTCGCACACCTCAGCCAATGGGACATGAGGAACACTGGACGGAAATGGAAGTAGCCAATCATACGACTTTCCTTCAGTTCTCCGTGGACCAGTGGCGTGAGGGTTTGCAGTCAGGCCTCATTGGTACACGGGTCTGTCAGTGCTGGGTGCCACATTCACACCTACGTACGCATGCT
>NC_059292.1:20518761-20526261 GCF_017591435.1 Portunus trituberculatus | reverse complement strand
ATAATAATAATAATAATAATAATAATAATAATAATAATAATAATAATAATAATAATAATAATAATAATAATAATAATAATAATATAATGATTATAATAATAATGATAATGATAATAAAAAATAAATAAAAAATAAATAAATAACAATAATAATGATAACAATAAAGTTAATAATAACAATGATAATAATATTAATAATAATAATAAAATAAAAATGATGATAATAACATTAATAATGATAATAATAATAATAATAATAATAATAATAATAATAATAATAATAATAATAATAATAATAATAATAATAATAATAATAATAATAATAATAATAATAATAATAATAATAATAATAATAATAATAATAATAATAATAATAATAATAATAATAATAATAATAATAATAACAAGAACAGTAATAATAATAATGATAATAATAATAATAATGATAATAATAATAATGATAATAATAATAATGATAATAATAATAATAATAATAATGAGAAGAAGAAGAAGAAGAAGAACAACAACAACAACAACAACAACAACAACAACAACAACAACAACAACAACAACAACAAGAACAAGAAGAACAAGAAGAACAAGAAGAAGAAGAACAAGAACAAGAAGAAGAAGAAGAAGAAGAAGAAGAAGAGGAAGAAGCAACATGAGAGAGCAAGAGTAAGAAAGGGATGATGGAGAAGGAAATTCAGCAACTTTAAAGGAGTACGAGAAGGAGGAGGAGGAGGAGGAGGAGGAGGAGGAGGAGGAGGAGGAGGAGGAGGAGGAGGAATTTAAGAAGAATTTAAGAATTTATTCATTTCCATTATTACAATGGTTATTCTTAACATATAACTTATGGTCATTAAAAGCTTTTACATGAGTCATACAATATGGCCAGTGAAGTTTTGCCATACCTACATTAACATACAGAAGAGACACACAATGCAACAGTGTTGAGTCAAATAAAAGATAAAACACAATGCAACAATGGTGAGCCAAGAAAAACAAACATAAAAAGTGACAAGACAAAGCCTATCACGGTCAGAAGTAAAATAACTACAATCAAAATGAGATAAAAACCTAAAAATAATGAAATAGATATATAGACGACTAGAGAAATTGCTTATTAAGTAAGAACTGTTTAAGACGTGATTTAAAGGTGAACAGGGGCGGGGCGTGTTGTACAAGAGGGGGCAGGCTATTCCAAAGTGAAGGAGCAGTCACTTGGAAAGACTTGGTGGCAAGGCAAGTGTGACAGCCGGGTGCGTGTAGGTGACTAGGTGCCTGGTGTTGACGTGGGCACTGCGACTGTCACCAACACAGGCTAGTGGGAGCAACCAATCAGGAAGGTCATGCTTGATTATCCTATATGTGAGTGTTAAGATCTCCAACTCATACTGGTGATTTATTTTCAGCCGTTTCCATTCCTTTAAGAAGGGAGTAACGTGGCCACTCTTTGCAGCGCCACCGAGACCCACTTTGGCTGCAAAATTTTGAATGATTTGTACCCGTTTTACTTGGGTGATGTTGGCAGCTCCCCAGATGCTTATGCCGTAGTTTAAAATACTTAAAACTAAAGATTGTACCACCATTATTCTTGTTAATTTATTGAAATTGTCTTTCGTTCTGTTAATGAACATAATGATTCCAATTGCTTTTTTTTTTTTTTTATCAACTCAGTGATATGTGAGTCGAACAACAGGTGGTTATCAAAGAATATGTCTAAGTTCTTGACTGATGTGCTGGGAGTGATAACATTGTCTTCCACCATCAGGTAGGTGTCGGGTGAATCATTGATAAAAACCTCCTAGTTCCTACGAAAATGCATTGAGTTTTTTTACCATTAAGCATTAGACCATTTGCATTAAAATACAATTGAGCTAATTAGAGAGTGTCTTCAGCTTTTTGTATAAGGTCTTTTAAGTTATTGATATTGTTTGAAAGAATGATTTGAGTGTCATCTGCGCACTGAATGACGTCGCAGTTAGGGAGGAATGATGCAAGGTCATTGACATAGATATTAAAGAGAATAGGGCCAAGAACAGACCCCTGAGGCACTCTGCATGAAATACTTGTCTTATCGGACATGATGCCATTAATTCGAACTGATTGAATTCTGTTGCCAAGGTAACTCTCAAACCAAAATGAATCGACATTGCATTTAAGGCATTTTTTTAGTAAAACATCGTGGCTAACGCTGTCACAGGCCTTTGATAAATCGCAGAGGGAGACAAGGGAGACTTTTTTATTATCCATGTTGGAATATAATTTTTTCGTAAGAGTTAAAAGAGCAGAGGTAGTAGACAGCTTTGGTCAGAAACCATGTTGGGTATTACTCAGTAAGTGATTACATTCTAGATGGTGAATCAACTGAAATCAAACTACTTTTTCAAGCACTTTGGAGAGCACTGGAAGAAGAGAAATGGGCCGGTAGTTATTTGGGTCGTTTATATCACCCTTCTTTAGAATTGCATATTTCCATACTGCAGGAAAAAGGAGGAGGAGGAGAAGGAGGAGGAGGAGGAGAAGAGCCTTTTCTACTTGTCTTCTCCCCCTTCTCTTCCTTCATCCTTTCCTCTCCTCCTTATCTCTTTCTTCTTCTCATTCTCTTTTTCCTTCACCTCCACATCCTCAATTCCTTCCTCCTTTTGTTCTATCCTCCTCTCCTTATATCTTCCCTCCTCCTCCTCTCTTTTTCCTTCTTCCTTTTCCTTCCAAATTCTTCCTTCTTTGTTTTCTTCCCTTCTTATTGTTCCTCCCAATTCCATCTTCCTTCGCCTCTCTCTCTTCATTCTTTATCTTATTTTCAACGTTTCCATCCTTACCGTTCTAACTTCCCTACATCCCTTCCTCCTCCACCTCCTCCTCCTCCTCCTCCTCCTCCTCCTCCTCATTACCATTATTATTATTATTATTATTATTATTATTATTATTATTATTATCATTATTATTATCATTATCATTATCATTATCATTATTATTATTATTATTATTATTATTATTATTATTATTATTATTATTATTATTATTATTATTATTATTATTATTATTATTATTATTATTATTATTATTATTATTATTGTCTATCATTTTGCTTATCGTGTTCTTTCTTGCCTAATCCTCTTTTTTATTTTTGTTCCAATTCTTTCTTTTCTTCCTCCTCCTCCTCCTCCTCTTCCTCCTCCTCCTCCTTCTCCTCCTCCTCCTCCTCCTCCTTCTCCTTCTCCTTCTTCTCCTCCTCCTCCTCCTCCTCCTCCTCCTGAACTGACACCTTCCCATGTGGTCTAGTGGCTAGGATACCTGGCTTTCACCCAGGAGGCCCGGGTTCGATTCCCGGCATGGGAAACACAGTTTTATCAGGTGTAGTTGGGCGGAATTGGTCGCCAAGAGTCACGTGGGGACACAATGAGTACTGTGTGAGTGTCCTTTGTATTTCTTTCTTATTCTTTTTAATGCTTTTGTAATCGTTCATCGGTCTTTTTTCCCCTCTGTTGCAATTGTTATTATTACTATTACTATTATTATTACTATTATTATTTTTATTGTTATTACTCTTATCATTATAATAACAATTATTGTTACTACTACTACTACTGCTACTTTTGCTACTGCTACTGCTACTGCTATTGCTAATGTTACTACTACTACTACTACTACTACTACTACTACTACCACCACCACCACCACTACTACTACTACTACTACTACTACTACTACTACTACTATTACCACCACCACCACCACCACCACCACCACTACTACTCCTACTACTACTACTACTACTACTACTACTACTACTACTACTTGTCGTTTTACTCTGAAACTACTCAAATTTATGGTAGAGGAAGCGCCCCATCAGATGACACCAGCAGTAATATTAGGATTGTATGTAGGTTAGAAATGGCAGAAGACGACATTATAATCTCCCTCATAAACCCCATGTTGTTTACCCCTACAGAACACTGCCAGTTTCAGAGTGAGGGATGGGCGGGTGTGAGGAGGAGCCTTCTGTACTGTCCTTTACTATTTTCCCTGATTGTTAGAGTAGAGCAGTTAACCACGCAGCCCAGTGAGGACCTCGGAGTCAGCTGTTGTTTGGGCTTCCTTTGTGTATTCCTTTCAGTTTTTCTTCATCATTCTCTTCTCAATCCTCAGTAAGTGGTAAAAGTGGTGTAAGAAATTCAGACAAGACAAATAACGATCCATAAGAAAGAGAGAGAGAGAGAGAGAGAGAGAGAGAGAGAGAGAGAGAGAGAGAGAGAGAGAGAGAGAGAGAGAGAGAGAGAGAGAGAGAGAGAGAGAGAGAGAGAGAGAGAGAGAGAGAGAGAGAGAGAGAGAGAGAGAGAGAGAGAGAGAGAGAGAGAGAGAGAGAGAGAGAGAGAGAGAGAGAGAGAGAGAGAGAGAGAGAGAGAGAGAGAGAGAGAGAGAGAGAGAGAGAGAGACTCACTCTGCGGAACCCTGAGGCCGATTTCTCTCTCTCTCTCTCTCTCTCTCTCTCTCTCTCTCTCTCTCTCTCTCTCTCTCTCTCTCTGAACATAGGAGGAGGAGGAGGAGGAGGAGGAGGAGGAGGAGGAGGAGGAGGAGGAGGAGGAGGAGGAGGAGGAGGAGGAGGAGGAGAGGAGAGAGAGAGAGAGAGAGAGAGAGAGAGAGAGAGAGAGAGAGAGAGAGAGAGAGAGAAACGAACAGAGAGGTCAGAACCGCTAACACACACACACACACACACACACACACACACACACACACACACACACACACACACACACACACACACACACACACACACACACACACACACACACACCTGTGCTGAAACACACCTGCAATTCTGCGACCACCTTCACTACCACCACCACCACCACCATCACCACCACCACTAGCACTACCATCACCACTCTCACTATCACCACCACCACGACCACCACCACTGTTGCTACCACCACCATCACCACCACTACTACCACCATTACTACCACTACCACCATCGCCACAACCACCACCATTACTCTTGTGTGTGTGTGTGTGTGTGTGTGTGTGTGTGTGTGTGTGTGTGTGTGTGTGTGTGTGTGTGTGTGTGTGTGTGTGTGTGTGTGTGTGTGTGTGTTTTACTTACTTAAAAGATTACTGAAAAAAATACTTAAAAAAAGGGAAAAAAAAAGCTACAAATTACAAAAAAAACAAGTAAAAGTGACAAGTGTTTCATTCACACAACCAAAACTTTACTTCTCTGTCTGTCTGTATGTATGTATGTACATCTGCTCTGGCGTGTTCCCCTACCCCCCCCTCCCATCACTCATTCATCTCTCTCTCTCTCTCTCTCTCTCTCTCTCTCTCTCTCTCTCTCTCTCTCTCTCTCTCTCTCTCTCTCTCTCTCTCTCTCTCTCTCTCTCTCTCTCTCTCTCTCTCTGTTCCTCATCCTCATTCTCCTTTTCATTCCCATTTTTTCATTTTCCTCCTCCTCCTCCTCCTCCTCCTCCTCCTCCTCCTGAATAATTAAACATTATACTAGTAAGTCAATTATTATGTGTAAACTTCTTATAGATAGATATGTAGAGTTCACCGTAGGGTGAATAATAGAATCTCCTTTCATCCTTTCCTGTGAAAATTCCATGTCAGTTTTTCCATACTGCATGGTACTTTTCCAAGCTATTTTCCATGCCAGCGAAAGCTGGAGGGAGTGGTGGGTGGGGAGGAGCCTTCTCCTGTACTGTCCTGTCTCTCTTATCTGTAGCCAGTTAGAAGTAGTTACCAAACAGCCTCGAAAGGACCAACAGGTCTGTTGCTGTTTGGCTTTCCTTGTATTCCTTTGTATTCCTCCTCCTCCTCCTCCTCCTCCTCCTCCTCCTCCTCCTCCTCCTCCTCCTCCTCCTCCTCCTCCTCCTCCTCCTCCTCCTCCTCCTCCTCCTCCTCCTCCTCCTCCTCCTCCTCCTCCTCCTCCTCCTCCTCCTCCTCCTCCTCCTCCTCCTCCTCCTCCTCCTCCTCCTCCTCCTCCTCCTCCTCCTCCTCCTCTCTCATCTACTACTACTGCTACTACTACTATTACTACTACTACTACTACTACTACTACTACTACTACTACTACTACTACTACTACTACTACTACTACTACTACTACTACTACCACCACCACAACTACTACCACTACCCTTCTCTCATCGTTTCCTTCCTTCTTTCTCTCAGTCCAGGAAAGCCGCACACACACACACACACACACACACACACACACACACACACACACACACACACACACACACACACACACACACACACACACACACCAAGAATAGCTTAGCAGGTATAGACGATGAGGGTGACCACGCCCACACGAGGGGAGGTGAGGGGAAGTGAGGGGAGATGCGGGGAGGGAGGGGTGTGGGAAACTAATTTGTGGAGGTGAAGGGAGAGAAAATTTAAAGGGGAGAAAATAGGAAAGGGGAGTGTGTAGGAGTGAGAGGAGGGAAAAGGTGAGGGGAGACAGGGAAGGGTAATGGTCATAGAGTACATAGGGAGGAGAAAATGAGTGAGAGCGAGTGAGGGAGGGAATGAGTGAATGAGGGTTTACTGATAACACGGGGGATGGGAAGAGAGAGAGAGAGAGAGAGAGAGAGAGAGAGAGAGAGAGAGAGAGAGAGAGAGAGAGAGAGAGAGAGAGAGAGAGAGAGGGTAGTGATGAGAGAGAGAGAGAGAGAGAGAGAGAGAGAGAGAGAGAGAGAGAGAGAGAGAGAGAGAGAGAGAGAGAGAGAGAGAGAGAGAGAGAGAGAGAGAGAGAGAGAGAGAGAGAGAGAGAGCAAGGACAGATGATGTGTGGTGAAAAGAAAAAGAGAATGAAGAGCCTGAGATACCACTACTTTCTCTCTCTCTCTCTCTCTCTCTCTCTCTCTCTCTCTCTCTCTCTCTCTCTCTCTCTCTCTCTCTCTCCACCCTAATTTCTTCCCTATCGTTACTTCCCTCCCTCCTTCCCTCCTCCCTTCCCTCCCTCTTTCCGTCCCTCCTTCCTTCCATCACATATATAGTTCCTCTCTTCCCTCTCTTTCCTTCCTTTTTCCCTCCCTTTTCTCCTCCCTTTTCTCCGGCCTTTCTCCCCACGCAGAGCCTTTCCTCCTCTGTCCGGGGTCGATGACTGCCACGCACACTCACACACACACACACACACACACACACACACACACACACACACACACACACACACACACACACACACACACACACACACACACACACACACACACACACACACACACACACACACACACACACACACACACACACACATGTTTGCTAAATTCATAGATTAAAATAAACCCAGCAGTGTGTGTGTGTGTGTGTGTGTGTGTGTGTGTGTGTAGTAGTAGTAGCAGCAGTAGCAGCAGTAGTGGTAGCAGCAGCAGTAGCAGTAGTGGTGGTGGTGGTGGGTGGTGGTGGTGGTGGTGGTGGTGGCAGCAGTAGCAGCAGCAGCAGCAGCAGTGGCAGTAGCAGTAGTGGTAGTAGTGGTGGTGGTGGTGGT
>NC_059292.1:20511261-20513761 GCF_017591435.1 Portunus trituberculatus | reverse complement strand
GAGCGGCTCAACCCTGACCCGGGCACTTCACCTGGCTTGGCGAGGCCTTGCCGAGCCCTTGCCGGTAGCGGGGCGGCAAGGTGTTCCTCACGGACGCCGCCGAGAACATTATGTGACCTGCAGGGGGAAAGGCGCGCCGCCCCTTCTCTCCCCTGCACACACTTCCAAGAGAGGTGCAATGATGACTAACGTCAGAGAGGCCTTGGCCTGCTTGACGGGGGCGCCGCTGCAATACTGGGTTACCGCGCCCCTCTCCCAACCTGTTTTGGCCCGTGTGTGTGTGTGTGTGTGTGTGTGTGTGTGTGTGTGTGTGTGTGTGTGTGTGTGTGTGTGTGTTACGTATACCATTACTAACCTTTTAACTCGTATCAGTATAACTTTTACCAAGATCACACAACATGATCTCGTCACAACAACAACACCGCCAATATTTACACTTGGCAAGTATATACTCAAGGCAGCACTTAGGCACCCCCCTCGTCCTGCACGACCACAACACGACCGTGCCACCGTGCACGGCACACGAGCCTAGCCACCACAACACACGATCCCAGCCTGCTACACTCTCTTCATAGCGACCGCACGTAAAAATGCTTCCCTCAGCTTCACTATCTTTTGGCAAACACGGCAAAGAGAGGCTCTTAATTGACCGCCATGTACACCTGTGCTGCTAGTGAAGAGGGACCCTGGAGGCCCCCCAAAGAGGCCAGTGACATCTCGGCCACCTTCGCCAGGAGAAAAGGAAGGCTTTTGTGTAGGTAGGCACAAGATCACGGGAAGGACAAACAGTCACTTAGGCAGCCAAGTAAGTACGGAAACAAGTAGACACGCATGTAGGATGATCCATGTGTAAGCAGAGACAAGATCACGAAAAGTGCAAGCAGGCAGATAGATAGAGAGACAGGTAGACAGACAAGCAAGCAGGCAGGCAAATAAGCAAGTAAGCAGAGAGGTGAACTGGCAAGCAGAAGTACGGATTGACTGGTAGACTGGGGTGTAAGATAGTAAGGAGACAACCAAGTAGGAAGGCAGGCAGGCGAGCAAGCAAGCAGGTATGAAAATGAGTAGGCAGTCAGGAAAGTAGGAGAGTAGGCAAAAACGTAGACAGGTAGGCGGGCAAGGAGGCAGGCAGACAGACGCGATGACAAACAATTACTATAGTAGGTAACTGGTCCACAAAGGCCTGCGAATCTTGGCCACACCTCGGGCCCTCACTATCACCCCCTACCCCTTGCTCCCTCATCCTGCCTCGGCCGGCCCTGGGAACGTGGCCGCGATGTGCTGGCAACACCTTCACACCCGCGGCTTCATAATTCGCAGCCGAGACAAAACACCACACATTTCTAAGCGAGTGACCTCCATTTATAAGTCAAAATAGAGGCTGACTTCAGTTTGTTCCCCGTGAGTCATTCGAAGCGCCATCCAACGTCCTGAAAAGTTCGTCTCGCTGATATGACTTTACCCCAAATTTCTTTACTTTGATGGGTGAGAAAAGATGCGAGGTTGGCGTGGCCGTGACCACATTCTTGGGTGTTACTTGGCGCGGACAAGATGTGACAGGTGGAGCAGGAGGGTGCAGAAGGAGGTAGAGGGGAGAGTAAGGCGTTCATAGCAGAGGACGTCACTTAAGAAAAAAATACATCGGTGTTATTCTCTGAGTTGACGGCAAGGGGAGTACGAATGTTGTCCTAATGTTGTAGCCGCTTGGTGCAGCCCGTTGTGGTGTCGGGAAATGTTCAGTACCTTTCATGGTTTATGATGGCTTTTATATCTATGTAAACTGAGATACCCTTTGATAATAATTAAACTACGTGTGCAGTCTCCCTGATGATTATCTCTTCTTTAGTGAGTGTTGTTTTTCAGAGTTTTAATCTATTAATTGCTTATGACACCTTTTTATATCTGTGTAAATCGAGACACCTTTCACTTAGAATTAATCTGCGTGAACTGAATAAGTCTTACTAAATAATTCGATATCCTTTGTTGCGTGTTGTCCTAAGAGATTATAATCGGTTCACTTGTAATGACATTTGTTGTATCTAAGTAACTCAAGACAGTTTCGTAATTAAACCTCGTGCACAGAAAAGTTTGACTGAATATTTAATTACTAACTCTGCTGTGCGTTGTCCTATAACATCATAATCTATTCACGACTAATGGCACTTTTATTGCAGCGAAGTAACTCAAGACACATTTACTAATAATTAAACTACGTATCCAGAAACAAGTGAATAATCACGGTCAGTACCTAATCAGAATAGGACAAAAACAGCGGCTCAAAGTTTGATGAATTTAGAATATATATAAAAGCGATAATAAGAAATTGATTCTCAAATAGAGTGGTGGATGAATAGAGCAGACTCAGCAATAATGTTGCCAATGGTGAGTCAATAGAAAGCTTTAAAAAGAACATTGGATAAACTTATGGATGAAGATGATATAGATAGAAATAGGTAGACATGTTTTCTATAGGGACTGACACGTGTAGGCTGATGTCTTC
>NC_059292.1:20496261-20503761 GCF_017591435.1 Portunus trituberculatus | reverse complement strand
TATGCAGCTTGCATCCATTGACTGGAATATACTGCTGGAAACACCAGATGTAGATAAGACATGGGAGGTGTTTGCTGAAAAGATAAATGATACAGCTAAGATGTGTATACCACTAAGAAACAGAAGGAAAATACTAAACACCAAACCGAAATGGTGGAATAATGAAATTAAAAGCTGTCTTCTAGCAAAGAAAGAAGCATACAACAAATACAAATTAACACAGCATAATAATGATAAATTAGAGCATGACAGATTGCGTAGAAAAGCAAAAAAGTTGATAAAAAGCAGCAAAAAATCTGTAGAAGCTCAGATCGCAAACTCCTGTAAAACCAACCCAAAGGAATTTCACAGTTATGTAAAATCCAAAAGAGTCTTAGCCTCAACAATTGGTCCACTCATAACAGAAAACGGAAACCAAATAGATAACGAAGTTGAAATGGCAAACGTCCTAAATAGATTCTTCTCAACAGTCTTCACGACTGAAGATGTCCAAAATAGTCTGCCCATGCCAGAGCCTCAGGCACAAGGCAAAACACTGCCTGACTTCATAGTTACAGAAAATGAAATCCTCACAGTCATGAACAGCATGAACGTAAACAAAACGCCTGGACCAGACAAGATATCACCCAGGCTTCTCAAAGAAGCGAAAAATGAGCTCGTGAAACCACTCACGATTATATTCAATAAAACTTTACAAGCAGGAAAGTCCCCAGGAGTGGAAGCTAGCAAATGTCACGCCCATTTTCAAGAAAGGAAATAAATCACTCCCAGCTAATTACAGACCAATCAGCCTTACTTCAGTAGTGTGCAAGCTGATGGAAACGATAATCAGAGATAAGATTGTCAAATTTTTAGAAGAAAATAAGATCATGAAGGATTCACAACATGGTTTCAGAAACAAGAGATCCTGCTTAACAAACCTACTAGACTTCTTTTATGAAGTTTTTAACTCGTATGACGAGACAAAAGCAGTGGATGTTATTTATCTTGATTTCCAGAAAGCTTTCGACACTGTCCCTCACAAGAGGCTAATCAGCAAAGTAAAAGCTCACGGCATAGCTGGAAATACCCTGAAATGGCTGGAAGACTGGCTCTCTGACAGAAAGCAACGTGTTGTTATAAATGGAAAAGAATCAGAGTGGCACAATGTGAAAAGTGGTGTTCCTCAAGGCTCTGTATTAGGACCAGTTCTTTTCATTGTTTATATTAATGATATTGATGAAGGAATCACTTGTAAAATAAGCAAATTCGCGGACGACACCAAAATAATGAGCAAAGTTACATCAACGTCACAATGGCAAGAACTACAGTGTGACTTAAATAAACTGACACGCTGGGCAGAAAAATGGCAAATGAAATTCAATATAGAAAAGTGTAAAGTCCTACACATTGGAAGTAACAATGTACAAGCAAAATACGTAATGAGTAATGTACCTCTGGCAAGTGCTGAGAATGAAAAAGATCTTGGTGTTGTGGTGTCTAAAGATCTCAAGCCGAGCAAACACTGCACAGAAGCAGTAAAGAATGCAAATAAATTAGTTGGGTTCATTGGAAGAACCTTTGAATTTAAATCAGAAAAAGTTATCCTTACTTTATATAACTCATTGGTGCGTCCTCAGCTTGAATACTGTGTGCAGTTCTGGTCACCATATTACAGAAAAGACATTGAAAAACTGGAAAGGATCCAGCGTAGAGTGACCAAGATGATTCCGAGATTGAGAAACAAGCCGTATGAGGAACGACTGGAAGCATTAAATTTATTCAGCTTAACAAAGCGCAGGATAAGAGGAGACCTAATCGAAGTTTTCAAAATTTTTCAGGGATACAACAACCTTGATGTCAATAAATATTTTACTATTGATCATTCCACCATAACAAGGAATAATGGATTTAAAATTACACCAAAACGCTTTAAAACCCACGAGGCAAAGCACTTTTTCTTTAATAGAATAGTTAACATTTGGAATAAGCTTCCTTCAGAAATAGTAAACAGTACTTCCATTGCATCATTCAAAAACAAAATTGATAAATATTTAAAGAATAACCCCAACAAGCTCTCTTCTTGTCTGAATAATTAAACATGATACTATATTAACTTTCTTATAGATAGATATGTAGAGTTCACCGTAGGGTGAATAATAGAATCTCCTTTCATCCTTTCCTGTGAAAATTCCATGTCAGTTTTTCCATACTGCATGGTACTTTTCCAAGCTATTTTCCATGCCAGCGAAAGCTGGAGGGAGTGGTGGGTGGGGAGGAGCCTTCTCCTGTACTGTCCTGTCTCTCTTATCTGTAGCCAGTTAGAAGTAGTTACCAAACAGCCTCGAAAGGACCAACAGGTCTGTTGCTGTTTGGCTTTCCTTTGTATTCCTTTGTATTCCTCCTCCTCCTCCTCCTCCTCCCTCGTTCTTCACCTGTTCATAATCACCTGTTTGGATTGATATAAGCTGCTTGTTATTCTCCTGTGTTATTTCACCTCCCTTTCTTTCTATAATCCTCCTCCTCCTCCTCCTCCTCCTCCTCCTCCTCCTCCTCCTCCTCGTCACGTTATTGGTAAACGGAGGCTAGAGAGAGGAAAGAAGATTAGGTCTGCAGGCAAACCTCCCCCCTTACCCCATCACCCGCCCTTCACCCTCTCTCTCTCTCTCTCTCTCTCTCTCTCTCTCTCTCTCTCTCTCTCTCTCTCTCTCTCTCTCTCTCTCTCTCTCTCTCTCTCTCTCCGCCCACCCACCGCCACCGCCACCGCCTCTACCTTCTACTCCTACTCCTACTCCTCCTCCTCCTCCTCCTCCTCCTTTCTTCCATATTGACAAAAGAAGGCTCTCTAGAGGAAAAGGAGGAGGAGGAGGAGGAGGAGGAGGAGGAGGAGGAGAGAAAGTGAAAGAGGGAGGAAGTATGCGTCTCTTCCTTCTTTCTTTTACTTTTTTTTTTTTTTGCATCAATCTCACCCACCGCCACCCTGCTCCTCCTCCTCCTCCTCCTCCTCCTCCTCTTTCTCTTCTCCCTTGAGAGGAAGAGAGAAAAAAAAAACGAGAAGAGGACCCACAGAATCAATCTCCATACCAGAGTGTATTTTATTACTTCGCTCTGCCTGCCTCTCTGCCTCCCTGCCTGCCTCCTTGCCTGCCTCCCTGCCTCCCTGCCTGCCTCCCTGCCTGCCTGCCTGCCTGCCTCCTTGCCTCCCTGCCTCCTTGCCTCCCTGCCTGCTTACCTGTCTCACCTATTCTCTCTTCTCTCTCTCTCTCTCTCTCTCTCTCTCTCTCTCTCTCTCTCTCCTCACTTGCTCCTTGCTTCCCCTACCTTCCTGCCTGCCTACCTGATCTGCTTATCTGCTTATCTGCTTACCTGTCCCCTATCTTGTTCCCCCTTTCTCCTCTTCCTCCTCCTCCACCCCCTACTCCTCCTCTTCCTCCTCCTCCTCCTCCTCCTCCTCCTCCTCCTCTTTCCACATCACGTGTACCATACCTCCCTCTGCCTTCCTCTTTGTCTTTTCTTTCTTCTTCCTCCTCCTCTATATAACCTGTGTGTGTGTGTGTGTGTGTGTGTGTGTGTGTTTCACTGTTTGATCTGCTGCAGTCTCTGACGAGACAGCCAGACGTTACCCTACGGAACGAGCTCAGAGCTCATTATTTCCGATCTTGGGATAGGCCTGAGACCAGGCACACACCACACACCGGGACAACAAGGTCACAACTCCTCAATTTACATCCTGTACCTACTCACTGCTAGGTGAACAGGGGCTACACGAGAAAGGAGACACACCCAAATATCTCCACCCGGCCGGGGAATCGAACCCTGGTCCTCTGGCTTGTGAAGCCAGCGCTCTAACCACTGAGCTACGGTGTGTGTGTGTGTGTGTGTGTGTGTGTGTGTGTGTGTGTGTGTGTGTGTGTGTGTGCTCTACCTACGCCACCAAGAAAGCATCAAATCTAAAAAAAGAATCAAATCTCTCTCTCTCTCTCTCTCTCTCTCTCTCTCTCTCTCTCTCTCTCTCTCTCTCTCTCTCTCTCTCTCTCTCTCTCTCTCTCTCTCTCTCTCTCTCTCTCTCTCTCTCTCTCTCTCTGAGCTACACGTGTCTACCTGAGGAAAAGCTTCTGCCTATAACTCCTCTCCCCTCACTCTCTCCCCTCTCCCTCACTCTCTCCCCTCTGCCTGTGTGAGTCATCCGCCTCTGCTAACGAGATGTCACCCCAGAGGGAGGAAGAGAGAGTGAGAGGGAGGGAAAGAAGGAGAGAGAGGGAGGGAGAGAGAAGGGAGATAAAGAGAGAGCCAAGAGAGAATGAAGAGAGAGAGAGAGAGAGAGAGAGAGAGAGAGAGAGAGAGAGAGAGAGACAGACAGAATGACTCATATAAACATAAAAAGTCAATCTCTCTCTCTCTCTCTCTCTCTCTCTCTCTCTCTCTCTCTCTCTCTCTCTCTCTCTCTCTTTCTCTTATTCCGAACGAAAAGAAAAGAATAAATAGGAACGAACGAAATGAGACAAAAAAAAAAAAAGAATATTGACGAGTGAATACAAAAAAGAAAATCGATAAATTAAAAAAAAAAATACAAGAAGGAAAAAGACAAAGAAATAATGAAAAGAAAAAGGAGTGTGTTTTTTTTTTTTTTTTTTGTTTTGTCGTTGTTATCATTTTTATAACTGGATGAAAAACATGATCTCACAATAAAGGAGGAGGAGGAGGAGGAGGAGGAGGAGAGAAGAATGAAGAAGAAGGAGATAAAAAAGACGAAGAGAATAGAAGTTAATAAGACAAACAAAGGAAAAAAAGATGAACCAGGAGAAGGAAAACAGGAAGAAGAACAGAAGGAGGAGATGAAGAGGAAGAAATAAAAGAGAAGCAGAGGAAGAGAAGCAGAGGAGACAAATAAGAAAAGAAAGACTGGAGGACATATAAAAGAAAAAAATCTAAAGGAAGTAAATAGCAAATAAAGAAGAAGAGGTGGAAGAGAAACAGAAGGAGGAGGAGGAGGAGGAGGAGGAGGAGGAGGAGGAGGAGGAGGAGGAGGAGGAAAAGGAGGAGGAGTAGGAAGAGGAGGAGGAGGAAAAGAGAAAGAGAAAGAGACATTAACAGAATAAATGAATAACTAATGTAGACAAAACAGGAGATGAGTGAGAGAGAGAGAGAGAGAGAGAGAGAGAGAGAGAGAGAGAGAGAGAGAGAGAGAGAGAGAGAGAGAGAGAGAGAGAGAGAGAGAGAGAGAGAGAGAGAGAGAGAGAGAGAGAGAGAGAGAGAGAGAGAGAGTGAGTGAGTGAGTGACTGAGTGAGTGAGTGAGTGAGTGAGTGAGTGAGTGAGTGAGTGAGTGAGTGAGTGAGTGAGAAACCATTAGAGCTAAGAAAGAAACCATTAGAGCTTGTGAGATTACAAGCCAATGAGAGAGAGAGAGAGAGAGTCGATGAGTGACTGAGTGTGTGGGTGTCACTTGCAGAGGGAGAGGAAGAGAGAGAAACAGAGGAGGAGGAAGAGGAGGAAGAGGAGGAGGAGGAGGAGTTGGTGGTGATGGTGGTGGTGGTGGTGATGGTGCTCGATAAGTGGTGTTGAAAATACGTCGTGATGATGATGTAAGAGAGAGAGAGAGAGAGAGAGAGAGAGAGAGAGAGAGAGAGAGAGAGAGAGAGGTTGACATCTTTCATTATAGTGTAGAGGAAAAAGGAAAGCAGGAAGGAGAAGGAGAAGATGGAGAAGAAGAAGGAGGAGGAGGAGGAACAACAGAACGAGGAGGGGAAGAAGAGAAGGAATGAATAAGGAGGAGAAAGGAGGAAGAGAAAGCGAAGGAAGAGATTTATTGAAAGAGGTAGAGAAAGAGAATAAGACATAAGGAAAATAAATATATATAGATAGATAGATAGATAGATAGATAAAGATACATACACAGATGGAAAAGAAAAAAAGAAAGAAATGAAAGAGTAACGAATAAGAAAAAGAAAGAAACTGAAGACGATGAAAAAAAATGAACAGAGAACTCAAAGAAAGAAGAATGAAGACAATCAAAGGAATAAAAAAAAAAAGTGAAAACAAAAACAGGGAGAGGAAGGAAAAGAAAAGTAAAGAAAACAGATAACAAGGGACGGAAAATGACATAATCTCAAAAACTTACACATACACACACACACACACACACACACACACACACACACACACACACACACACACACACACACACACACACACAGCATCCCACTCACACACTTGTGATTCCCACCACACACACACACACACACACACACACACACACACACACACACACACACACACACACACACACACACACTCACTCTCTCTCTCTCTCTCTCTCTCTCTCTCTCTCTCTCTCTCTCTCTCTCTCTCCGAACATCACCAACTCCTACACACATACCCCCTCCCCATCATCACCACTACCACCTCCTTAGTCACCTATCACACACACACACACACACACACACACACACACACACACACACCACACAGTCCCCACACCCCTTACTCGCTCGCTCTCACCTCCACCTTTCTCTTTCTATGAACTCCACCCATCTCTCTCTCTCTCTCTCTCTCTCTCTCTCTCTCTCTCTCTCTCTCTCTCTCTCTCTCTCTCTCTCTCTCTCTCTCTCTAATTAAAGCCTAAAGCTATGTATTCCCAACGTGGTTCCGAGATGAGCAAGACGATTGAGAGAGAGAGAGAGAGAGAGAGAGAGCACTTCAAGAAGAGGACTTGGCCTCCCTCTCTCTCTCTCTCTCTCTCTCTCTCTCTCTCTCTCTCTCTCTCTCTCTCTCTCTCAACTCATCTTCGACCTTCTATGGAGCTGTGTGTGTGTGTGTGTGTGTGTGTGTGTGTGTGTGTGTGTGTGTTAACACCTACACTACCACCCACCTCCTCCTTCTCTCCTCTTCCTCCTTCTATTCACCCAAAATGTCCGTAATATTTCTTACTTTTTTCTCTCTCTCGCTCCTTATTCTTCTCTTCTTTTTCATTGATTTTTCATTTCCTCTTTTTCATTATTTTCATCATCCTTTTCTCTTACCTCCATTTATTTCTGTGTTCCTTTTTCCTTCTTCTCTCCCTCCCTTCTTATCTCCCCTCACCACTCTTCTCCCCATAATCTTCCCTCCATCCACTTTCCTCTCCCTACTCTCCCTCTCATCTTTCCCCTCCATCTCTTACAAGACATTCTCTCTTCCTTCTCTCTCTCTCTCTCTCTCTCTCTCTCTCTTCATCTTCCTTTTCCTTCTTGTATTTTTCCTCTTCCTTCTTTATTATTCGATCTCTTATTCCTCTCCTCTTATCCTTATTTTGCTATATATTTTTTTCTTTCCTTTCGTCTTCCCTATATCTTCTCCCTTCCTTCTTCAATTTTTCCTTACTTCTTTCTCTCTCATTTCTACTCTATTTTTCCTTTCTCGCTCTTCCCTTCTCTTCATCATCCACCTCCCTTGCATCATCATCATCTCTCTCTCTCTCTCTCTCTCTCTCTCTCTCTCTCTCTCTCTCTCTCTCTCTCTCTCTCTCTCTCTCTCCATTTTGA
>NC_059292.1:20428761-20491261 GCF_017591435.1 Portunus trituberculatus | reverse complement strand
GGGTAAGGGCTGATGGTAGTGATCGTAATGGCTGGGGTAGTGTGGGCAGTGGTTATGGAGGTAGTGTGGCATCTCCTGCTGGGGAGACCGGGTAGACTGCTGGCAGAGACTAGGCAACGGTCGGGAGGGGTTGGGGAAGGGTCGGGGAAGGGTTGCGGCCTTGGTTTGTGCCTTGAATCACAACACTGGCCCTGCCCGACCTTCGCCAGGCCAGCCAGGCCGCCCCCTGATGGGCCGCGCCGCCCCAAAGATGGAATGTTCCCTAGTCCTTGCCGTCACCTGATGCCGCCGCCGCCACCCCTCCAGCACCGCAGCTCACCAGCCTACCAGCACGCAGCACCAGCACCAGAAAGCAGCACCCAGCACTTACTCGCCTCACAGGATCAATCATCGCTTCCTGCGGTGAACCGTGCGTGCCCGCGAGCGCCGATAGGAGCAGCGCATCTTTGTAGATGGCACCCTTATATACATATATATATATATATATATATATATATATATATATATATATATATATATATATATATATATATATATATATATATCCTACAAAAGTATAGAAATCAAAACAAAAGATTTCGTTTCATTGACATTTTGTGCTCCACAAAAAGCAGAATAATAGAAAAGTTGAAAAAAAATCAAATGTATAAAACTCTCTGCTACATTTCTTTCTTTTATGTTTGTTTGTTTGTTTGTTTCCTTCGATTTGAGATGCTTCAAAATACGAACATGAAGACACTTCCTGCACACTACTGTCCAATATTCTTCTTCATTTATTTGCTCCTATAATTATTTGCTTGCGACAGGCGCGCACACAGCGGCTTCACCCTTATTCAATCTCATTTCACTTATTCATCATTAATTTATTACTCATCTATCTCCTATCTATTTGTTACTGTTTTTCCCTTGTCCATCCCTAACACATATAAACAGATGAAGATAGACTGCCGTGACAACACAATCTCTCTCTCTCTCTCTCTCTCTCTCTCTCTCTCTCTCTCTCTCTCTCTCTCTCTCTCTCTTGCCAAAAGTGACGTTCGCAACAGTAGCCAATCCATACTTATTTCATTCACCTATTATCTCATCATCTATTTCCCCCCGGCAGTGCCCCCAACACATACATAACCAAACAGAAATAAGCAACGGTGGAGACGGCAGCGTTCTCATCACCACATCTCCCGCATTTCAAAAGTGACGCTCTTAATAGTAACCTATCCATCCCTATATCATTTATCTATTTACTTATGATTTATTTTCTCTAGACAGCTCTTCTCTTCATATACTAAAGCCTGAAGACAGAGGACAGACTGGCGAGGCAAATCTCTCATCCCCCTCGCTCGCTCATTCCAAAAGTGACGTTCGCAACAGCCTCCCATCCATCTCCAATTCTGCCACCGTGACGCAAACACAGCCACACCGCCACGTCCGGGCATCGACAGGCTAACTAAGGCACGTGTGACAGGCCGCAGCCAACACACCCACCACCACCACCGCCTTCTCTTGCACGTTGATGGCCGGCGCTCCACACGTGTCTGTCTCAAACGCTCCAGTGCTCAGACTCATCTCACGTAACAGATGTGAGGGGAGGTACTTGTTGTTTTCGTAATAATAGTGTGAATGTTGCAATGTTTGATTTAATTTCTTTCCTCGTATTTTCGTTTTAATTTCATGTTTTGCTTTTTTTACGGTGGGCGGAAGGGTGAGCCTTGGGTGAGTTGGTGTTCACAATAATTATTAATCCAAATCTCTCTCTCTCTCTCTCTCTCTCTCTCTCTCTCTCTCTCTCTCTCTCTCTCTCTCTCATCAGATCAGTCAAAGTATTTCCTCTTGATTTCTTTCTTTTTCTATGATTTTTATGAGGTCAGTCAGACAGATAAGTTTACCATAAATACTAGTTTTTATTATTTTTATTATTATTATTATTATTATTATTATTATTATTATTATTATTATTATTATTATTATTAAAAGCATTGCGTATTGATACTGGAGCTGCTTTTGAGCGTTTTCTACCAAGTCATTCAAATGGTTAAGTATACCATAAATACTACAGTTTTCTTCTTAGTCCAGGGGATAGAAAACTTCATTACTTAATACTTAAAGGGACACCATAATTTTGACATTGTGGGGATACGCAAATAAATAAGATTTTTTTTTTTTTCTTTTTTATGTAATGGTCTTTAGTTCATGTAGGTATACTTGAAGAGTATGTATGGGAAGCGCTGTTCAGCTTCCACCCATTGGTGGCGCAGGCAATTTTATTCATATTGGTACCCATATTAGGACCTATATTCTCACTCAAGCGCGCATCTTTGGTGTAACAACCTAGAATCTAGGTATCATGGTGACATGCAAGTAACTTTAAACCACTCGTCAAATGGCAAAGTTTCAAAGCGGTGCGCGGTGGGATTCGAACCTACGCGTGGACGTCTGCCCGATCCCACCACTACCACCTTATCCACTATCAAGAAAGGAAGGATAAAGAATTGATAAAAGAGAGTATGAAGGATCTATGGAAGGACGGAAGGATGAAAAGTAGAAAGGTGTCGGTATCGACTATAAATGTCTTGGCACCTTCCTCAATTTTTCTTCATTAACGTCTGCAACATTAGTGTCAAAGACCCATCTGTGTGCTGAAGGCATAACAGTGGTGATGGTGTCTGGCATGGAGACGTACATTCATCACTCTTTCTCTCAACCTAAACCTTTCAAACCTTGGTTTAACACAACTTGTCCTCGAGCTATACATGATAGAAAGGTTGCCCACTAAAGGTACTCGAGCCTTCCGTCACCTGAATCTCATGCACTTTATATTTGTACTTGGAATCATGCCAAGTCTGTTCTTCAACTTGCCAAACACTCCTTCATATATAGAAAATATCAAAATCTATCAAACTCCAACTCCCCTCGAGACTTCTGAGATTTGGCCAAAAACATCTCCAATAACTTTACTTGTTCATCTTTCTCTCCTTTATTTCATCCTGATGGCACAACTGCCATCGCGTCTGTCTCTAAACCTGAACTCTTCTCTCAAATCTTTACTAGCAACTCTATCTTGGATGATTCTGGACTTGTCCCTCCATCTCCTCCTCCCTCTGTCTATTTCATGCCATCAATTAAAATACTTCGTAATGATTTTTCCATGCCCTCGCTGGCCCAAACCCTTGGAAGGCTTATGGACCTGATGGGGTCCTTTCTTTTGTTCTCACAAACTGTGCTTCCGTGCTTGCATCTTGCCTGGCCAAACTCTTTCAACTCTGTCTATCGACTTCTACCTTTCCTTCTTGCCGGAAGTTTGCCTACACTGAGCCTGTTCTTAAAAAGGGTGACCATTCTAATCCCTCCCTCAAACTATCGCCCTATAGCTTTAATTTCTTGTTTGTCTAAAGTTCATGTTTTTTTTTTTATCTTTCCTCAATAGGAAGATTCTCAAACATGTCACTTCAAAATCTCTTCTCTGATCACCAGTATGGCTTCCGTCCACTCTACTGGTGATCTGTCTTTCCTTGCTGAGTCTTGGCCATCCTCTTCCTCTTTTAGAGATTTTGGTGAATCCTGTATTGTTACGTTAGACATATCGAAAATTTTAGATAGAGTCTGGCACAAAGCTTTGATTTCAAAACTGCCCTACTACGGTTTTTATCCTTATCTCTGCAGCTTTATCTCAAGTTTCCTCTCCGACTGTTCTCTTGCTGCTGTGGTAGACAGCCACTGTTCTTCTAAACCTACCAATAGTGGTGTCCCTCAGGTTCTGTTCTGTCACCCACTCTATCCACTACCTTCATAAGTAAATTTCTTGCCCTATCTACACTTACGCTGATGATGCTACCCTGCACCTTTCCACGTCTTTTCAGAGACGACCAACCCTTCAGGAAGTCAGCAGAACGCAGGGACCCCACAGAACGCCTGACTTTTGATCTTTCTAAGATTTTTTATTGTAGCAGAGAAAACTTGATTGTGTTCAATGCCTTAAAACCTTAATTTCTCAATCTATCAACTCAGCACAACCTTCCAGACAACTATCCCCTCTTCTTCAATGTCACTCAACTGTCCCTCTTTTCTACGCTGAATATCCTCGGTCTGTCCTTTACTCATAATCTAAACTGGAAATTTCACATCTCATCACTTGCTAAAACAGCTTCTATGAAGTTAGGTCTTCTGAGACGTTTCCGCCTGTTTTTCTCGCCCTCCAACTGCTAATTCTGTACAAGGGCCTTTATCCGTCCCTGTATGGAGTACTCTTCTTATGTTTAGGAGGTTCCACTCACATAGTTTGATTAGATAGGGTGGAATCAAAAGCTTTTCTTCTCCTCAATTCCTCTCCTCTGACTGACTGTCTTCAGCCTCCTTCTCACAGCCGGAATGTTGCATCTTTTGCTATCATCTACCGCTACTTTCATACTAACTTCTCTTCTAATCTTACTAACTGCATGCCTCCCATCCTCCTGCGGTCTCGCTGCTCAAGGCTTTCTTTTTCCTCTCACCCCTATTCTGTCCAACTCCCTAATACAAGAGTACTCTCAATTATTCATATCTGTCTATGGTAAACTCCGGAACTCCCTGCCTGCTCCTATGACTTGGACTTCACTTAAGAGGGAGGTTTCAAGACATTTGTCCCTGTTTTTTTGGCTAACTCTATCAGACCCGCAAAAGAACTGGCAACCAAGCCCTTTCTTTTATTTTTTCCCCCCTTGATCGGCTATCCCCCTCTTACATAAAAAAAAAAAAAAAAAGGGATATATGAAGCAGCAGCATTCCATAACCACATGGGGAAGACTTATCCCAGACAATGACTGAGTGTGGAAAAGTAGCACAAGCTGAAGTGAAGGCAGTGAGAATTACCGTCGGTATTCTTGCTTGGTGCATCACAGGAATTAAGATTAAAGGTCAATATGAAGCACAGAGGATATAAATATTTCAGGTTATTGTACTAACTAAAGCGCTGGCCTGGCATTGCTAAAGTCTGCAAATCGAGTCTCGCTCGGGTTTATGAATTTAAGGGGTTTTTCATTATTATTATGTAGGAGAGAGGGCCAGCCAAGGGAAAAAAAAAATGCCCACTTGGGTGCTGGTTCTCCAGAAGAAGAGGTTACTGTAGTGGATGGAGCGCCACATTGGGTAGTTGGGTTCACCTGGCTGATGTTCTGGAGAGCATTAAATGTGATGGATACCGAAACTTAAACCAACGAACTTTAACTTTAACTTGACTTCCAGCCACGAATATACAACGAAATAAGCAATAACGAACTAACTAGATCAATAAATACACATTCTTTTCAGTGGCTTCTGCTGTATAAAAGCTCAATTGCTCTTCTCACTTCCCTCAAGCAAAAACAAATTACAGAAAAACTCGTCACATAATATGGAAATGGCACAGTGCGGCAATGCAAACAAACACCAATTAACGAGGTGCCAGACAAGAGCCGCAGTGCCACATTCATAATCCACCTGCTTTAACACATCGCCAAGTGTACAAGTGCCATTACCCTGCACTGTCAAAGCCATTGGAGGGTCAGGGAAGGCACTTAGTGTGGCATGTGGTGTACACTGTACAGGTGCCAAGGGTGTAAGGACGGGTGTCTGAGCCCCAGCAGACTCTGATACATTAACACTCACGGCATCTAGTGGTGGTGGTGGTGGTGGTGATGGTCCTCCAAATCAGTATCAACAGTACACACACGCACACACATATAAACACGCGTCATAGTCTGTAGGAGAAAGGGAGAAAAACAAATTATTACAACTTGACAGGTTAAGTAAGGCTTTGTATGGTTCCCCAGCACAGAGAAAAATAAATAAATGAAGAAAGAGAGAGAGAGAGAGAGAGAGAGAGAGAGAGAGAGAGAGAGAGAGAGAGAGAAAACAGAACCGCTACCATCAGAAAACGATAACTTACAAAGGTAGAGCAATCAACAGGAAAAAAAAATGCAAAACACACACACACACACACACACACACACACACACACACGAACTATTGTTACCGTCTGTAAAAGAAACATTAAAATATCTATACTACAAATTCATAAAAACTTAAGATTAAAAGATGAAAATGAATTATAGAAAAAGAAGAATATAATAAGTAAAGAAAAAAGAGGAAGTAAATTCTAATATAAAAGGAAAGAAATGTCTCAATTCCTGGAACGAGAGAGGGAGAAGGAAGGGAACATATAAATTATTCGGATATTACACTGCAACGTTTACAAATGGGGGAACGCTTATTAGGAAAACTGCTGAATGAAAGATGAGGAGGACAGGTTAGAGAGAGAGAGAGAGAGAGAGAGAGTGTGTGTGTGTGTTTCACTGTTTGATCTGCTGCAGTCTCTGACGAGACAGCTAGACGCTACCCTACGGAACGAGCTCTGAGCTCATTATTTCCGATCTTCGGATAGGTCTGAGACCAGGCACACACCACACACCGGGACAACAAGGTCACAACTCCTCGATTTACATCCCGTACCTACTCACTGCTAGGTGAACAGGGGCTACACGTGAAAGGAGACCCACCCAAATATCTCCACCCGGCCGGGGAATCGAACCCCGGTCCTCTGACTTGTGAAGCCAGCGCTCTAACCACTGAGCTACCGTGTGTGTGTGTGTGTGTGTGTGTTCATTTCTCCTTTCCTTGTCCACTTGTTAAAATTTCTTTAATTAACTACTCTATTTTTCACTAATCATCCTTTCCCCCTAAGACAGTAAGAGTTAATAACCTCTGACACACTAACAACACCCAAAAAACTCAACTGGTATAAACAAATAGGCCAAAACAAATAGGAACTGTCTCTTTTCCCTTTCTTCACAAACAACCATTTTTTCCATCTTCATTCAATTTTCTATACACGTGAAAATTGTTCCGGTCTACTGTGTCATGTTGTTAGTAATGTTAATGAGATTTTTGCTAATGACGTATGATAGTATAACTGTATCATATGTACCCAATTTCCTTAAAGTGGCTCGAGATAAGCTATTTCTCAAGTCTCTCCCCTTCTCTTCTTTTTCGTGATCTAGTCCTTCCTTAGCTCTCTCTCTCTCTCTCTCTCTCTCTCTCTCTCTCTCTCTCTCTCTCTCATATTATCAGTTTGCCAAGTAATGCGAAAGATTCTTTGTTGCGGAACATTGTCTTCAAAATTACATTTATTTCTTTTTTCGGTCGATTTAGTTACTGATTGTCACTAATTAATAATTATAGAGAAAAAGGCAAAGAGGGTGCATGGGAGGAGTCAGCATATGACGTCACAAAAATTAAGCTGACGCGCTATTGGTCAGTTGCTGTCCTTACACCCCTAACACAAAGCATCACCAGCCGCGTATTGACAGTACTTTGAATGTACAGGGAAAGTACATTGAAACGTCCGGTTTTCATTCTTTATTCTACATTTTATCTCCATATTTCAAGAGCGCCTATTATATAAGATCTTAAAAGATTCTTAACAGTCGTGGCATGCCGTGCCACGAAGATTTAGACAGAAAATCATACATACAAATGGGATAATACAGTGTTTTCCAGCTTCTGTAGGTGAGAGGCGGGAAGCTGCCTTTGGGTGAACATAAGGCTGGACGAGATCACGTGTATACACATGTAAATATACATGTGTATAATATAATAAGTGACAAAATAGACTATCAGGTAAAAGTTAGCCTGAAAATTTATTTTTCTTGGTATACAATTACTTATCAGATGATGTCAAATACTTGAGGTCTCTCTCTCTCTCTCTCTCTCTCTCTCTCTCTCTCTCTCTCATCTAGCAGTTTTTTAATAAATGTTGCCCCATTTGTAAATGTTTCAGTGTAAAATCTCAATAATTTATACATACAAAAAAAATGGTCTTCCCGAGAGTTTTCACGTCCTTCCTGGCATAACAGTATGTTAATATGGAATGATCTCTGTAACTTACAAATACATCGTAACAATTCAATACAAACACTAATTAGACTACTCATAGTCTAAACTCTAAAGACTGCGAGTTCATACGTGCCAATATGCGACTGAAATTGCAAGTCGCTAGAGGTATCGACGTTCACTCTTAGCGACTGGGAAGTATATAGGCTGGGTATATATGCGGGAAGTGAATGTAAACAAACAACCACTCAACAAGATGTCTTCCTCTGGTGACGATGAACGACTGCGATCAATTTAAATCATCACAAGCATTCAATCCACACCTCCAACAACACCCTGCAGAGAGGGAAACAGTTCTTGGAGAGTGGCAGCTATCTCAACGAACGTCGATTTGCGTAAGCATTTTTGCTGTATAATTCATTTTTAAGGCCCCAGATGTGCTCTTCTACCCTCACCAACTCCAACATCTCTACATCTGGACACCACATTCTCGAGCCTTTCTCTGTGACGTCACAACGCAAACAAAGTCACAAATCTACTGAACAATACCACCATATTGTTCTTGTTTTGCGATTGGTTTCTCCAGTTGCTGGGCACCGATATTCAATCGAAAACTCTACCAACTTGCAATTTCAGTCACATACTGACGCATGTGAACCGCCTTTAAGCAAGACATTACATTAAGTAAATAAATTTATGATGAAACAGATATCAGGAGAGTGACAAAGACTGGAAATAGGAAGCAGTGTATCAGGGCAAGATTTCTCCTGGCGGGATTGTTGCGACAATTGGCACGATGGTTGATCGGAACAATATCGCTCCCATCTTCCATATAGCTCCCGAGAATACACACAAACGTACACCTGTTCCAGTTACTTCTGCCTCCACATTGTATACTCTTCTGTCTCTTCACCTTATCAAACCTCTACTCGTAAATTACAGTCCCACACCCCACCAACATCCCTCCAACACACACTTACCTTCTTGCCTGCACGACTCGTCTTTAACACCTTGCTGACGCCGTGGAAGCTTCAGGACCATGAAGCTTGAACCAATGTTTCGATCACTTAAGCCTTGTCAGTACTACCTCTACCTAACGTTTACAAATAGTGCTGTACGTAACTCATTCATGATATTGCCAGCCCTTGTTTACCTTCCCTTAGATAATGTTATATTATTTATCTTTACTACTTTCAGTAAGGAAATATTTACTGAAAAACGGTTATTTCATGAATGAATTGTTTGAAGGCTTTCTTTCCTTCACAAGGAAATACACACTGAATAAGCTACTGTATAGCATTAGTGCAACCAGGGGGCAAGGAGTGGGGGCAATTGTCCGAGTTCTCAGAAACAAGTGAACTTCAGCAAAACTTTCTTAAAATTCGGGCGGATCATGTAGGCCTATTTTTGCCCAAATAACACTAGCCTGGATAGAACTCAGCAACATGAAAGATGCCAAGACATCTGTTGATGCCAGAGACCTTCTGACCTCTGTATGTAACTTACAGTTCATTATTGGTTTAAAAGTGTTGAAGGTAATTTTCTGCAACACAAATACGCTGTCAAGACACTTACAGTGGCAGGACATGATGTTGTGTCATATAGTCATTGTTAAAACATTGATTAAATGCAGGAATGAAGAAAACACTTCATTACTCGGGGAAAAAAAAAGTAGACAACTGCAGAAAAAAATGAAATAACCAGCTTACATCACATGTGCACTCCACAGAAAAAAAAAAAAAGTCAAGGAGGCTGCTGGCCTAAACAGGGGAGAACCAAGCAAGAACAGACAGTGTCCAACGAGCAGAGAGCAAGAACTTAAATTTATTATGATGCACTTGACAGGGTTGTAACCGAGATGCATGAAAGATTTGATAGTATGAGCTCAATTCTCCTTACATCCTTGACAAAAATTTGATGGGAGATGCCAGTGGTGACAACTATAAGATGATAGCTGATTTCTACCTTCTGGAAGAGGATAGTTTAAAGGCTGAACAAAGTGCTTATCAAAATCTTGAAACTGATTGTTGATCTAAAACTTCAAGTAAAATCGTGTAGTTCTTAGTTTCCAATTTTTGTCTTCCATTTCGTCCCTCTTCTCACCAGCAGCCAAGATGCTAGCCACCATCCCAGCAACATCAGTTTCCCTTCTTGCATAAAAGAAAAAAGAAAAAGAAAGAAACATCTTGATAGTAAGTTTATTGAGTTGAGCAACGTTTTGCTGTGTAATCATCAGGCATCTTCAGGCTACAAAATATATATAATTGAAATTGTAAATAATCATACAAATTATATAAAACAAGAGTATAGACAATCATAAAAAGGTGACATATGAACACTGAAATAACACCCCTCCCCCAAAAAAAGTCATAATATTAAAGTTGAAATACAAACCTATAACATAAAAGTAGCCTGTATAAAAAGAAATGTTGTAAACACCTAAAACATTAAAAATAACCTAGATAGAAAGTCTTATATAAAAAAAGAAATAGATGTTCCTTTATAGTCTGGGGTGGTGAAGTGAACTGAATTAAGGTGAAATGGCATGGAAAGAAGATAGTTCTTATTTGTGTTTAGTATATCTTGAGAAATTGCAGCAGATGTTCAAAGAACAGAAAGTGGTTTGGTTGTTTAGTATGGGTTCATTTACTTTAATATATAGTGATTCCTTGATTTTACCATCTGTGGATGAACTGTTATAAAATGAAGTTTTGAAGTTATCAAAGGAGAAAGGGTGATCTATGTCTACTGAGTGTTCAATGACAGCAGAAAATGAGAAGTGTGAAATATTGCGACCTATAGGTACACCTATAAGTTTGGTAGACCAAAGAGTTAGATTTCTTTCAGTTTCACTGATGAACCGAGATTTACATTCAAATTGATACACAATATTAGAGCTCATCCATAGATGCTAAAATCATGCAAACATTAGATATCAAAGTAACTGAACCTATATCAAACAACCATAAAATTCATATATATATATATATATATATATATATATATATATATATATATATATATATATATATATATATATATATATATATATATATATATACACACACACACACACACACACACACACACACACACACACACACACACACACACACACACACACACCACATAGTGTAGTGGTTAGCACGCTCGACTCACAATCGAGAGGGCCGGGTTCGAGTTGCCCAGTAAGCAGCGAGGTAAATGGGCAAGCCTCTTATTGTGTGGCCCCTGTTCACCTAGCAGTAAATAGGTACGGGATGTAACTCGAGGGGTTGTGGCCTCGCTTTCCCGGTGTGTGGAGTGTGTTGTGGTCTCAGTCCTACCCGAAGATCGGTCTATGAGCTCTGAGCTCGCTTCATAATGGGGAAGACTTGGCTGGGTGACCAGCAGGCAACCGAGGTGAATTACACACACACACACACACACACACACACACACACACACACACACACACACACACACACACACACACACACACACACACACACACACACACACACACACACGAGGGTCATTCCAAAAGTAATGCCTCCTATTTTTTTCATTCAGCCCTGAGGGATCCAAGGGGATTCCAAATTGCATTGTTATGATGACTGAATGTTTGCACTCGTGACCTGAAAGTCTCATCTCACTGTTGAAGATATTGACAGTGTGACACTAAGAAAGCAACTCCTTTCATGGATGTGTGTCAGAAGAAGAGATGTGTCATTGAATTCCTCCATGCAGAAGACACTGAACCAATCAACATTCACCAGTGCCTAGTAAACATTTATAGAGCTGATGCAGTTGATGTCAGCACAGTTAGGAGATGGGTTCATTAATTTCAAAGTGGCAAAATGTGAGTGACAAAGCGCGCTCCAGACATCCATGCAAAGTCACAATCCCGAAAAACTACATGCACCTTGATCAACTCATCCGCTCTGGTCAGCAGATAACGGTGAATGAAATGTATGCAGAGTTGGATGTTGGTGTCAGTGCACTGGACAGTGGACACAATGTTGTCATTGTTTACAACACAACAACACTAAGCAACACATAAGTTTGAAGACAACAGAATGTGTGGCAAAGTTCAGCTGGACAGTGATATCTCACCCACTGTATAGTCCAAACCTAGCATCGTCAGACTTCTACTTGTTTGGGCCTCTGAAGGACGGATTACATGGGCAGTGTTTCCCAGACAACAACGCCATCATCGCCACTGTGAAAAAAATGGACCGCCTCGGCAGGCACTGACTTTTACAAATCAAGGCATCAAGGCTCTTGTTCATCACTGGCAAAAGTGCTTTGAGAATAGTGGTGACTATCTAGAAAATAAACTATGGAGCACAATAGGTCCACTCGTTTTAATGGTGCCACTCTCATCTTCGTAGCTCTTCAGATTTTTTAGTAAAAGAACAAGAGGCATTACTTTTGGAACAATCATCATGTATATTTATTTATATATATATATATATATATATATATATATATATATATATATATATATATATATATATATATATATATATATATATATATATATATATATATATATATATATATATATATATATATATATATATATATATATATATATATATATATATATATATATATATATATATATATATACACACACACACACACACACACACACACACACACACACACACACACACACACACACACACACACACACACACACACACACACACACACACACACACACATACTTCCAAAAACCAGACCAGTTTCTCTCCAATAGTCCATCTCCACTGACTTGACACTCACGCCCTCTCAGGATTAAATTACATATTCCATTAAAATAATACCAATGGGATGTTTCTGCTATCGAAGAGGAATGAGTGATGAGAGCTTGGTAATGGCATGGTACAGGTGAGTAATTGTGGTCACTGTGTTAGCATGGTTTTCTTCAAAATTGAGAAGTCTGTATGTAAAGCAAGCTTCTCTCATAACTGAAGGGGGCAAAGTCACTACTGGGACACTCTGCTTCAACTCTCTAACTATTTTTTCTAGAGCAGCCTTTGATGACACCACTATATAGGGATTGGAACCTTTTAGTTTGATTAATACCTTTTGGTTTTCCACCATATATTCTACATCTATCTTATTATCTTTATACCAAAGAATTGTTTGCATACTTTTCTTTGCTTTAGGATCTTTAACGACAGCGAGATTGAGCAATTTACACACTAATTCCATAATCTTACTACTATACATAAATGATACAGAGATCTCACAGAAAGGGTATGGATACCTTCTGAGACCTGACCTCAGAGCTGAAGTTACACTTGCATTACTGCCTGCTGCAGTCCCAACATCAAGTCTTGAGGAGCTTGTACTTAGATTGCATTCTGGTTCTACAAAGTTCAAAACATCAACCTGAACTTTACATGCTAGAACTTTACACATAGCCCAAGATGATGTGAAGCCTTCCAGCACAAGGTAGGCCAGTATCTCTATGTGTCCTGAAGCACTGGAGAAATCAAAAGGAGGTAAGGTCAGCATTGTATTATAAACATTTGATCTCAGCTGTTCATCTGTAAGTTTGATGCTTGACACTGACTTACCATTACTTACATTGATGACCAAACATAGTGCCCACCATCTTCCCCTTAAATCAATATCAGCTTCAGCTTTTCTAAGTTGTAGCTTGGCAAAATAGTCTTTGTTTTCCAAACCTTTTTCCACTCTAACAGAAGGTAAAAATACATATTTCTGATCTGCTAGCAGCCTTTGTGCTAAACTAAGCTGTTTAATGTACAGCAAGAGTGTCTGGATAGCCTTTCCTTCCACATTTACAATCTGTGAGCATTTTCCAATTGCTTTCATTATATCATTAACTGTGTGAGGAAGTTCTGTGTCATTATCTTTTACAGATTGTTTCCAGCCTTCTGCACCATTCTTTCCACTAAGGATGTCCCAAGTACAAATATATTGCCTACCATCACATGAGTACATTTTAATGTTTTCTTCACATGAAATTCTAATGATCCCACGAATACACATCTTGCTGCTTCTCAAAACAATTTTACCCTTTTCTGAACAGGAAACATGAGATAACCAACACATAGATCCATCAGAGATCAGCAACATGTTTTGGTGACCACAGCATGTTAGTGGGACTGTTGGCAGGGATTTGGTGTTCCACAATAATCCAGCATACTGAGACTCTTTTCCATGAAACCCTTCTTGGTATCCACTTCTTCCAAAACTGATTGTAGTCCCTTTACTGACCACAACTATAACTGATTTGTTGTCAACTGTAAAAATGTGAGTAAAATTAACAATTATCATGAACAAGAATAAGACAGTTGTTTGATTAACAAACAAGAAAGCAAAAATGCATTCACACAAGGAATCAATGAGTAATAATAAGTACAGGTTTCTTTTTAAGAGCAGCATTATGGAATTACCTTCCAAAATTCCAGTCCATAAAATGGATTGAACCATGTGGCAAACTGCAACACACTGACCAGGCAACTTGCAGTGAGCAGCCATGACTGTTCCAAGGCCACACACAACTAGAGCAGCTGATGGAGTATTTCTGGATCCACTGGATTTTGTGAAGGGTACTGAATTTTTAAACAATGCCTTTTCTATTGCAGTGTCTAGGAACACAGGGTAAAGACATCCACCACACTGCAACAAAGAAGTGATGTAATACAAGGAAACCTGATCACACTGCAGGAAAGGAATACCTATAAAACACAAATGAAAATTGATGAACTACTTTCTTTATCTAGATATACAACATAAAAAATTTTTAAGGCTTTACAGTGCAGGCAGTATTGCTCTTGTGAAAATTTATCACCACAATACTTTACAAGTTAAGAAGAATACATATAATAATAATAAGTATCATATATCCATTATTCTACCTTATAGTAAATTATATTGGTTACTTTATTAAAAAGTCCACAATTTAGGTCTTTTTCTTTTCTTCTATACTATAACTGCTCTCTCTCTCTCTCTCTCTCTCTCTCTCTCTCTCTCTCTCTCTCTCTCTCTCTCTCTCTCTCACTGTTAATAAATAGAGGCCATAGATATGTACTAAGACTTTTCTATACTTAGCATGTACCAATGCTCCATACTCCTTTCAACCTTCTTTCAAAAGTGTAAGACAAGCATCAGTAATGTTCTATCGTTGATGTGTCACATTCATGTAATAGCTTTATTATAGCTTTACAGCCTTCAGTCACTCTCATGGTATGTTACAGCGGAAGCTAACTTTCTACAAGTATGCAAAGGATGAGGTGCAATAGTTTCTGAAGCTGTCCTGTTAGTTTACACATGCCTGCTATTGAGGAAAGTCACCTTTCTTCATGTGTGATTTTGACTCGGGTCAAGAAGAAGGAAAAAGCACAGATTTTACTGTTACAGTTAGCTTTAATTTTGAAATTTATTTCTGTGTGGTTATCAAAAACTGTTCATGGTAATTTGAAATTCTCATATGGCTGCTATATTTAGTCTTCCTAATCCCTTAAAAACTTGAATTTCAAGATACCCAGGCTTACTGAGAGATATATGGACATTTTAGAATACTATATATAAAATGGCAATGAAAATGTCAAAATAATTAAAAATCTATGAATATGCATTGACATTCTGTAAAATAAAAGTAACTTTTATTTCTATGAGTTCAGTTAATGTAACAGTACTAATAATCATAAAGATAATCATAATTAAGATAAAAGTACCTTGACAGTGGACAGGCATGAAGTGCCATACAGCATCTTCTGCTTCCCTCCTTCATCAGTCAGCCAGTGAAGCCTCAAGCCCATTGGCGATGATTTCAAGATCAGCCTACACCCCCCATCAAGCTGACAGTCAGACACTACTTCACCACTCAGTGACATTATCAATCACATCCAAGTTCTGAAATGAAAAGTAATATTTCAGCTAAACAATATAAAACAAAAATATCTCAATTTTATGTAAATAAATCTACCCAGTTTTCAAATTGTCCGTCAAAGATTGGGTAAAATATAAGGTAGAAATCAAATTCACATCCTTTTATCGTCCTCCATGTTTGTTAAGACTGGACAAAGATATCAAGTGGAAAAAATGGGAATTGTTCTTACCTACGGCTCTTACCTAATGGGTTTCCCAGATCTCAAATATGGATAAAAGCCCAGGAAAGTCACACTCTGCTGATGTGCCAGCTCTTACATACCAAGTAACCCCAAGTTAGATAAAAAAACCACACACACAGGAGACTGCATCATAAGTAGCAACATGTATTAGTCATAGTAATCAAATAATAAATCACCAAGATGGGATGCTAAAACAGCTTTAAATGTATTGACATTAGTATGTGAGATTACAAACTCAGGGAGGGAATTTTGGACACCAATATTACCCATAGCAAAGGAATGCTTCCTAATAAGTATCCAAGTTAGCATGAACATAGGATAACTTGATCTGGAGATCTCGAGTGGAGAGTTGGAGGAAAGAAAACAAATCATTGAAAATCAGAGAAGATTTACTATGAATAATTTGCCAGAATTCTATCAAATCGCATTGTAATAACCTCCCTTTTACAGAAAATAATTTAAACCCCTCAATCACTCAAAATAGGAAAAATTCTCGAGACCACTGTAACATTTGGTCCAATGATATTGTACAAATTCAAGTGCCTTGACATCACCAACATATCCTGGATTCCACACAGCTGAGCTGTATTCTAACATGAACTTCTTAAGAAATATACAGAGTGGACATTAATTTAACATCACAGTTGAAAGTTCAATTTGATACATTATTTGCAAAAGCAGATGCTTTATATACAATTGTAGAAATGTGCTTATGAAGCTTTAATGATATATAAATAAAAAATAATCAAATCAAATGTTAAATCTTTTTCAAGTATCATGTCATTTCCCAAGTAATAATGAGACAAATTTTCATTAGCACACCAATCTATGTATGTTTTCTATGAAAATAAAGAGAGATTCATTCTCAATCCCCAGGAACCAACTACTTGGTGCAGTGTATTAATAAATATATGTGTGTGTGTGTGTGTGTGTGTGTGTGTGTGTGTGTGTGTGTGTGTGTGTGTGTGTGTGTGTGTGTGTGTGTGTGTGTATTTACCTATTTGTATTTACCTATTTGTGTATTACAGGGCACAAGCTAAGCTCTCTGTGTCCTGCCTCCTTGGCCACTCCTGTCATATCTCTCTTTCATCTGATTGACACACACTGCATCAACGACATCACTGCTCAGTTTATTCCACTTATCAACACTACAATGCGGGAAACTGTACTTTCTCACGTCATTTAAACAGATGTCTTTTATTAGTTTTTTTTCCATGTCCTCGGAGATGATTACTTGTGGTCACCTTCATCGACTCTGTCCAATATGTCAATCTTGTTCACCAATTTATACATAGTTATCATGTCTCCCCTTGTTCATCTCTCCTCTAATGTGGTCAGCCCCAGTTCCCTCAGCCTTTCCTCATAGTCTAACTCCCTGAGTACTGGTACCATCCTTGTTGCCAGCCTCTGTACCCTTTCCACCTTCTTCACATTTTTCTTCATATGCAGTGACTAGACGCAAGCTGCATATTCTAACTGGGGTCTTATTAAAGTGCATAGTATCTTCTTCATCATTCCTTCATCTAGGTAGTGGAATTCTTGTTGCTAACCTCTGCACTCTTTCCAGTTTCTTGACATGTTTCTTCATGTATGGTGACCAAATTATTGATGCATATTCCAACTGTGGCCTAATCAGGGTGGTCAATATTTTCTTTATCATGTTCCCATCCAGGTAATTAAATGCCCATCCTATATTTTGGAGTATGTTGTACGTTTTTCAAAATATTCTATTAATGTGCTTTTCTGGAGACAGATTACTCTGTACAGTCACTCCCAAGTTTTTTTCTTCACTGACTTCAATTACAGTCTTCCCCCCCCCAGCTGGTAGTCTTTATATAGTCTATATTTACTTCTACCCATTCTCATTACACAGCTTTTGTTGGTATTGAATTCCATTTGCCACGTCCTGCTCTATTCATACATTTTGTCCAAGTCCTTCTGCAGTATATTACAGTCATGCATATTCCTCACTCTCCTCATAATCTTTGCATCATCTGCAAACATATTCATATAACTTCTCACTCCCTCTGGCATGTCATTTATATAGATCAGGAACATGATGGGACCAAGCACCGAACCTTGGGGAACTCCACTGGTTACCTTCCTCCACTCTGACTTCACTCCCTTCACTACCATCCTCATTTCTCTACCTGTCAAATAATTTTTCATCCACTCCGTCAGATTTCCCCTTACTCCTCCGATACTACTTAACTTCCACATCAATCTGTTATGTGGTACTTTATCAAATGCTTTTTTTAAGTCTAGGTATATACAATCAACCCATCCATCCCTCTCTTGTAAAATATCGACCATTCTTGAATAGAAACAGCAAATTTGATACACACGATTTCCCTTTTCTAAAGCCAAACTGTTTCTCACTTAGTATTTCTTTGTTTTCCAGGAACTCACACCACTTGCTTTTGATCACTTCTTCACATATCTTACACATAATGCTGGTCAAAGAAACAGGTCTATAATTCAATGGTTCCATGCGACATCAACTTTTGTAAATTGGTACTACATTTGCCCTTTTCCATTCTACTGGCACCTGTCCCGTGTTGATAGATGTTCTTGTTAAATCTAAAATTGGATCTAGCAACTGCTCTTGACATTCTTTTAACATTCTTCCAGACACACCATCTGGTCCCATTGCCTTGTTAACATCTAATTGACTCAAAACTTTTGCAATGTCACTCTTTGTTACTATAATTTCTTGCATCCATCTTGTCACAGGTAACATCCGTCGATTGAATTGTGTTTCTTCTGTGAATACTTTGCAGAAATTCTCATTCAATTTTTCAACAATGACACTTGTATCTTCATATATATAATCTCCAACCTTTAATTTATCAACTGTTTCTTTTTCTGTAATTTACCATTAATGAATTTATAAAACATTTTGGGATCACTTTCACAATTCTCCACTATTCTCTGTTCAAATTCTTGTTGTGCCCTTCTTCTCACTTGAACATATTTATTTCTTGCATTCCTATATGCTTCTCTCTCCACTTCCTCATTATTTCTCTTGTATTTTTCCCATGCCTTTTCCTTCTCCCTTTTTGCCTTGTCACAGGTTTTGTTAAACCATTGATCTCCCTTTAAGATTTTCTTAGTATATTTTGGCACAAAGTTCTCTGCGGCCTCACTATATATTTCCATAAATTTTTCATATTTTAACTGCATGTTTGTTTCCTGGTACATTTCAGACCAATCCACATTTCCAAAGTAATTTCTCAACTCCTTATATCTTCCCTTAGCATAATTTAGGCATTCCTCCTTGTATCCAACTTCATTATCTTTGCTGAACCCCACCTTTACCTCAAATTTCAATAATTCATGATCACTCTTCCCAAAGGACACTCATGCTCAATCTCATTTTCTAGATTTACTCCTTTGTGAATATCAAGTCCAGTCTCGACGGGGCATCACCCCTCCTTCCCCTTGTTGGATGCCTCACCCACTGTGTCATCAAATTTCCCACCGCATAATTTAATAGCTGCTCACCCCATTCTCCACCATTCCCCACTTCAAATTCTTCCCAATTGACGTCTTTACAGTTGAAATCTCCAACTATAACCATTTTTGCTTTCTTTGCAGCTTCATTTCTCATTCTTTCCAATGTGCTTTCCACCATACTATTATACTGATCATTTGACCATGCACTTGTTTTTGGTGGTACATACACAGTTACAATATTGATATCTTGCCTTCCATCAGTCACCACCGCACCCACCACTTCCTCCTTGTCTCCTCCAAGGCACACATTTTGCCCTATTAAGTCTTTTCTTGTTAACACAATTATTCCACCTCCACTTTTATTCACTCTATCTTTTCTCCACATTCTATAATTTCCCCCTCCAAACCAATCTATTTGTATATTCAGTCTCAATTTAGTCTCCACTATACACATAATATCTGGTTTATCCCTTATCAGATGGTCCATACACTCTAATCTTTTTGATAGGAAGCCGTCTATGTTAGTATAATTATGATACTCTTATGTCTTTCTTCCTTATCTGCTCCTTTGTCTGGTCTTTTACTCCTCTTTTGTCCACCACTTCCACACTTTGTCATTTCTTATTTTCCAAAAAACTTCTTCTTTTCTTCTTCTGTTCTTGCCTCATTCCTCTCTCTCACCTCTGTCACCATTTCTCTCATCTTAGTCCTTTCCTCCTGCGACATATTTCTTCTTACGTAAATCATGTTTGTCTCTTGAGAATTTTTCAGCTTCCATGCATTTCTCAATACATGCTCAGCAGCTACTTGGGATTTTAATGTTATCTTCATGGCTCTAGACTTTCCTTCTTCATACTTTCCCAATCTCATATATTCCTCAACTTCTCCAAATGCATTTTCTTCTTCCGAGATCTTATTCAGCATGGTCTTAATCTTCTCTTCCTCCTTAATTTTTCTCTCCTGCCAGTTTCTTATATTATCTTCCTTTAATCCACTCACTACCACACACTTTTTCTTTTCTGCAATGTTTCTCACCATTGTCTCCTCTTGCTGTAGAACTTTAACAATCTCCCGTTGGGCCAACTCACTCTTTTCTTTTTCTTGTTGTTTAATTATTTATGTGTGTGTGTGTGTGTGTGTGTGTGTGTGTGTGTGTGTGTGTGTGTGTGTGTGTATATATATATATATATATATATATATATATATATATATATATATATATATATATATATATATATATATATATATATATATATATATATATATATATATATATATATATATATATATATATATATATATATATATATATATATATATATATATTATATATATATATTACACCCTGTTTGTGAAATTGCCCATTTCATGAAATGGGCAAACCCAATTCATGAATGAACCTAACCTAACCTAACCATTTTATGAAATGGCCACTCCATTGCACATTTCATGAATTGGGTTAGGTTAGGTTAGGTTAGGTTAGGTTAGGTGAGGTTAGGTTAGGTTAGGTGAGGTTAGATTAGGTTAGGTTAGGTTAGGTTAGGTTAGGTTCATTTCATGAATTGGGTTTGCCCATTTCATGAAATGGGCAATTATATATATATATATATATATATATATATATATATATATATATATATATATATATATATATATATATATATATATATATATATATATATATATATATATATATATATATATATATATATATATATATATATATATATATATATATATATATATATATATATATATATATATATATATATATATATATATATATATATATATATATATATATATATATATATATATATATATATATATATATATATATCTTTGACAAGACTGAATCAATAGTAGCCCTGATAGATTCTCTACTAGTCAGTTGAACTTGTAGATATAACTTTGTCACCAGTACAATTCTTTGTAAAGCACTGAATTTTATTGTTAAAATAATTGACATATAATAAAAATGGGGAGACCAAGCCCTGATCCCTGAGGATCTCCACTAAGTATCTACAAACTTTGGACAGCTAGTTTTCTTCTTAACAATAACTTTCATCTGTCTTTCAGTTAATAACTCTTTTATACAGTTTAGAATCTTCTCTTTAATTCCTAATTTCAATAATTTCTGAACCAAAAAATTGTGACCTACCACATCAAAAGCTTCACTAAGGTCAAACAAAATTAAGTCCCTTAGTCAACCAAATAAGCAATGTTATCATATATGACAAACTGATCTTTGGTTCACCTACCAGATCTAAAACCATACCAATAGCATCCAACAGACTATTAGTATTTACATATGAATATATAAAATTAACCAGAATATGTCCCATACATTTAACAAAAACACAAGTTAAGAACACTGGTCTGTAATTCAATGGGGCATAATGAAATCCTTTCTTGTAAACAGATACCACTAATGAAGGCTTCCAAATCAATGGTAACCAACTAGAATTCAATAATTTACAAAATAATCACCCTAACATGTTATAATAGACTATCTGCGGATGACTTCAACAAACAATGATATCACTCATCAGGACCTACTGAAGAACTAGGACTTAACATCATCATGAGATAAAATCAAATCTGTTATGTAGTCAAATTCCTAAAAAAAACCCAGGAGAATCAAAGGCCACTACATTATAAACATATAAACATTTGTTACCAGATTTCTTCTTTGACAATCTTTGGTAACAAATTTTTGACAGAATTTTTATAATGTAGTGTTCCCTGATCATTCTATTTCTTTCAGGAATTTAATCAAATTAAAACAGATTTGATGTCTCATGATGATGTTAAGTTAAATCCTAGTTCTTCAGTGGGTCCTGAATAAGTTAAGTCCTTGTTTGCTGAAGTCATGCTCTGATACTTTATAGACTGAGAATCAATAATAATCTGATCAGGTAAGACATTAAGGAGACTAAACCTTCATCCAACTTTCTTATTCCTTATGTAAATGAAAAACAATCTGGGATTATGCTGGAGATTACCAATTTAGTATTCTCCATGTTTCAAGTCATGAACTTTTCAACTTATGCTTATGCCTACCTCTCTTCTCCAGCGATCTTAGGGAAACTGTGGGATATCAGGGTTTTGGGTGGGGATCATTAAATCAAGTGACACGTTGCAAAACAGGTAAAAAATAATCAAAATCACATAAAAAATATATGAAAATACATAAATTAGCTACACCTTTAACGGTGGCAGTGGCGGCGGCTGAGGCAAACGTTTTTGTTATTGCTGAGCAGTGTTGCCAACAATTCATTACATTTTGTATATGGGTTAGAAGTAAGTTAGGTTAGATTTGGCTTAGGGTTTGGTTAGTAACCAGGGAGGGTTCGTGAGTGCAGCCCCCCTCCTCCCCAGCTAGTCTACGAAGACAGGGATCCAGAGGGGCACAGCCCCTTGGCTAGTCTAAAGTGAATCATTGACAACACTGCTCAAGAAAAACACAGCAACGTTTGCCTCAGCCACCACCACGACCGCCTTCAAAGCTGTAGTTTATGTATTTTCATATATTTTTATGTGTTTTTGTTGATTTTAGAACTGTTTTGCAATGTGCGTTACTTGATTTAATGCTCTTCGACCCAAAAACCCAGATTTCCCACAGAACATTGGGGAAAAGAAGAAGGCATGGGTTGAAAAGTCATAACTTGAAAACCACGCATTTATGACAGAGGTGAAGTAGAACATCAATTAGTTCACTATATATCTCACCAGAAACACATAAACCACATCAGAAAATCCTTGGATGAGTGAAACTGAAAATTGACCAAAAAATTCCAGTACCAGATTGGTAGTAAATTGGTTCTGTGATCAACCGAATTATGCCCATCTGATTGAATATAGGAAAAACATCTTTCACTATTAGTGTGAGGAGCTTATCAAGTAGATCATCACATCATTTAACAGTTGGTAAATTGAAATACTCTAGAATTACAATATCTTTTGCAATACAAAAATCATAAAGGAAAGCAAGTAATGACTATTTCATCAGCCAGATTGGTCAACACACAATCAACATATAAAAATCAAACTCACAAAGACAAACAAGAATAACATTTGGAAGAGACCCTTCCACTTCCTAAAAATTCAAAATAGATACAATATAAACCCATACGGTACCTCTTAATTAGGAACAATACCAAAATTACCTTTCCTAAATTATCCATAACCACAAATATCAACAAACAGATAACAACTAAATTTCACTCAGCCCCGGCACATACAGATCCTTGTCACCCATTAAAGTATCTACATAAACTAATTAATTTTGCTAGGAATTAACATTAACAAGGGCAATATTCAGAATTACTAGGTTTCCATCATTTGTTCAGTATTTTTTCTTGTAAGGAGTTAACAGGGCATCTTCCTTACTTTCAATTAACATTTTACAATAAAGTGATATGTGAGTCTGGAAAATCATTACAATTAGGACAGGAGAGGAATAATATTTAAACAACATTGGCTTTTAGATCCAAAGGTTATAATAGGTTGGGTTTGGATTAATTCTGTATTTGATTACTGCTCTCTTCACTGTGTGGATCACTTCATAGAGTGTTATATATATATATATATATATATATATATATATATATATATATATATATATATATATATATATATATATATATATATATTCAATGCCTCGAGATGAATAGGCTAAAGTTCTTTCTTGCAGAGGGCATTAAACAGTTACTGCTAATATTATTTCCATTATCAATTTCCCACTCTACTGACACATAAACCCATGATTATATTTCAGTCCCTCCCAGTGACAGCGCACCCAGGTATTCACCTCCTCCAGCTTAACTGCCTCCACAACAGCCGCTGTCACTATAGACGGAGGGTTGTGTTAGGCCTCTAATTACCTCAACTCACTGATTTCCACAGGTTGCAAGTATTAGAGGCCTTTACAAGGCATCCACAAGCTCGAGTTCAACATGATGCGACCTGTTGATCGTTGAGTGCTGCTGCTGCTGCTGCTGTGTGTAAGTGTCTGTTTGTGCCCTGACCACCACAACGGGTAAACGGATGCACTGATTGCCTCTGACTAATCTTAGGTTGTCCAACTGTTAATTTGAATGGATGTGCAAACTGTTGAAAATGTGACCACAAAGTAAACAAATACAAAGCTACCACAAATCTGTTCTCCCGCGACGGACGGTTGTCAAACTAGAGGCGCACAATTATTTGCTATAAAATGTTAATACTACAATACTGCTGCACCACGGAAGTCAAAACTTCGTACGAATTTGTGTTATTGTTTCTTATGTCAAAATATTATCATATTTTCAAAGAAACTTGTTTTATAAATTTATAGCTCCATTTTTGGCACTGTCTCCGAGAAACCGTCCCGCGCGCTCGCCTCGATTCCTGGCTCCCCCTTCGCTGCTCCTCCATCCAGCGGATTTCGTCACATTAAATGAGAAATATATGGTATATAATTTTGTTTTTGCGCAGGTGTTCCTTGAGACATGTCATGTATTTGAAGGGTTACTCAAGGGTAAAAAGGTTGAGAAATGCGGCCCTATTCATTACCATATATTCTCTCTCCTTATTCGTTTCCATATTTCTCTCTCTCCTAATTCGTTTTCATATTTCTCTCCCTCTGACCAATAGCGTGGTTTCATATATGTGACGTCAAATCATCTGGGTGGAGGAGCTGCGAAGTGGGAGCTGGGAATCGAGGCGAGCGCGCGGGACGGTTTTTCGGGGACAGTGCCCCATTTTTTGTATTTCTTACCAAGATTTCTCACCAAGATGAGGATCTTGATCCCTCATCAGTCACTTCTGCATCTTCCAATCAAAACTACTAATGTTCCGCTGGAGGACTGTAGGACGGCTGGCTAGTTTTAGATGCAGAACATACTCCATAAAGACCTAGCTAACAATACTCATAATGATGACGCAGGAATTGTTCAAGCAAATGCTTAAAGGATTGGAGAGATTCAGCTGACAACTATTTCAGGTAGAGAATTCCAGATGTTGGCAACTGATAATGAGAAGAAACAACTTCTAACGTCAGTGGAGTGATGATGGCACTTAGAGCTTCAAACTGTGGCCCCGGCCTTGTTCTACTCAAAGTGGCTCCAAAAAATAGACCATTTAGTTGAGGACTCAAACCACTCAGAATCTTCCACACTTGAATCAAATCAGCTCTCAGCAATCTACCCTTAACAGAAAACAATTTCAGCCTAGATAATCTTTCTGAATATAGTAGGTCACTAAAACCTTCAACCTTTTTAGTCCATCTCCTCTAAACAGATTCTAACGTGCGTAGGTACATCAACTCAAGAAGAAAGTATTCCAAACAACACTACCAAAGTCAATAATTCTCAGAACATGTGTGACAAAAAATCTGATACATGAAAGAAGGTGATCTGCATAAGATGCCTCTAAGAATGTTGCTGGCAACACCATCAGCTTTGCAGCAAATTTCATGGATATGAAGGTGGAATTTCAGTGAGGAGTCGACTAGAATACCTAGGTCTCGAACAGAATCTTTGTGAAGAATGGAGTGATTTCCTAGGAGGTAGACATGGTGAGAATTAAGCTAGAATGTCTTGAGAAATGTATACAAGCACGTGTTGATGGAAAAGGAAAGACCCCAAGATAGACTTCTTTGGTATAGCAACGAGACATCATTTTGCAATTAAGACATAATAGCATCACAAGCATTAGATTTCTATGATGGAACGGCAAGACACGGTTTGAGATAATCAGCAAACATAACTGATTTACTGTTAAAGGTGAACAGCAGACCCGTCACGTTTGACTCGAATATTTATTTGATTCGGTCAAAAACCTGCGAGAACACATTTTCGTCAACAAGTACACTGGCAGTTACAAAATCATTTCAACAACGTTTTACAATGACAACTCAGCTTAATTGCTACAATGATAACTTGCCTTAATACCAGAATTACTTTATCTTTACTCATATCTCAATCACGCCTCCTACGTAACACCATCTAGGAGCGAATTACGACTAACACAATATAGGCACAAACAGCAGTCATCAAGGTATTATCATATCACTCTCATTATTCGTACACGTGAACTACCAAAGGGGGATGACAGCGAACTTACGTGTTTGGGGTCTTCTATAAGACAAGGGTGAACTCGACCTTCCTCGCCTTTACCACACCACACCTTCCTCTGTGGGGTCGAAACGTAGTCTGCCCCTTCCTGAGGTGCTGGGGTGTAATCTGGGGCCTCGTTCCTTCGTCATCATCAGGAACTCTCTATGTTCTTATCTGTCCTGAGCGCCCTCGCGACCCCTAGGGGTCGTACTCTCTCCGTCATGTAGGCCCAGCTCAGCATCCCTTCCATTAACGGCCGACAGTTTTGTAAACACGTGTGATGTATACTTCTCACCTTTACTCCTATATGTATTCATTATGTACTATCCTTGTGATGCTGCTCCACATTTTACTCTTAATCCAGTACCTTAAACTTACGCATGCTTTGTTTCTGCGCCTCGGCGATAACATTTACAATTAAGATCAGCAGTGACATGGTTAATATAGATAAAAAAAAAAAAAAAAATGGGGGACCAAGGACTGAGTCCTGGGAAACACCACTAGGAACATCAGATACTTATGATCAGAGGAGTGATACCAATATGAAATAATTTTGATAATAAAACGTGGTGGTTTACAACATCAAAGGCCTCACTGTAATCAAATAGTAGAACATCCACATCCGAGCCTTGGTCAAGATGAAAACTAACATAATCATAGGTAAGAAGTTGATCAGAAACAGAAAATCCAAAAACGAAAACCAAATTGATATACAGAGAGCAAGTTATTAATGTCCAGGTACCCATAAAGTAACCATAAAGTTGAGATATGGAAGTGCGAGGGACGTTCGCTTTGTTGGTGTCGACTGCATCTCATATTTTCTTTTATTATAAGTTTATTAGCAGTAAGTCTGTTTCACTTAAAGTGAAACCTGTAGGAGATTTTATGTTACTATATTATAGTATGCGTTACCAATATCACTATGTGTTATCAAATGATAATAATAACAATAATAAAAAAAAAAAGTATCGACTAGTTGGCGCCTTGACTGGAAGTGAGTGTAAACAAACAGCTACCCGCCAAGCTGTTTTCCTCCAGTGACGATGCTGAAGATGTGGTTGCTCTTCGGCATACCGGAAGAGTCTACAGAAAAGAAAATGCCTATGGATACGTCCCTGGCTAAGTAGAAGGAAAGAAAGGAGTGTCTACCACACTCTACATTAGCCTATACATTTCTCATAAGAAAATTGTTAATCTTAAGAGGACTATGCACAATTGCGATCAAATTAAATCCTGACAAGTCTTCGATCAGACTCTCCTCCAACAACACCCTGCATTGAGGGAAAGAGTTTTTGTAAATGTAAAGAGGCGGCTATTTCGTCGAACGACGATTTGCGCAAGCTTATTTTTACTGTATAATTCATTTCTGGTGTCTCAGATGTGTTCCTTTTCCCTCACCAACTCTAACATCTCTATGCCTGGAGACCACATATTCAAAGCTTATTCCTAATTGACGTCATGGCGTAAATAAAGTCGCAAATCTATTAACAAATTAAGACCAAATTAACATGTTGGTCTTGTTTTTCGACTGGCTTCTTCAGTCGGTAGTCAGCGATTTTGTGTCTGAAACTCTACCGATGTAAAATTTCAGTCACAAATTTGCACCTGTGAACCTACCTCAATTCATTTCTGGGGTCCCAGATATGTTCTTTTTCCCTTACCAACTCTAACATCTGTACCTGAAGACCACATTTTGAAAGCCTATTCCATGACGTCACGACGTAAATAAAATCGCAAATCGACTAATAAGACCAACATGTTAGTCTTGTTGTGCGACTGGTTTCTCCAGTCGCTAGGTACCAATTTAGAGTCGGAAACCCTACCGGCATAAAATTTTAGTCGCAAATTGGCACGTGTGAACCCGCCTTCTGACTATGAGATTCAGAGCTGCTGATGCGTTGTTTTTCGCGAATAACTTTATATCAAAGAGTGGGATGAAGATGAAACTTTGCCAGAGTATGTTTTATACCCCTACCTAATTTTATCCAGTATCACTTAGTACCTAACTTTGATAATCAAGGTACTTCTATGTACTGATGCGAATAATTATAGACCGATCAGTTTAACTAGTATAGTATGTAAGATACTAGAGAAAATCATTAAGGGTAGTATTTGGGAGCATTTAAATGAGAATAGATTAATTAGAGATACCCAACATGGCTTTAGATCAGGGAGGTCCTGTCTTACAAATTTGCTCGATATCTTAGAATATATTACCAAGGAGTTAGATGATGGAAATAGCATAGATGTTATATATCTAGATTTTAGCAAGGCGTTTGATAAGGTACCGCATAGGAGGCTAGTGTACAAATTGAGACTACATGGGATAGGGGTAGGTTAGTTGATTGGATTAGTGAATGGCTTTCTGATAGGAAACAGAGAGTAGTATTAAATGGGGCAATGTCTGAGTGGAAGGAAGTGGTTAGTGGGGTACCCCAAGGATCAGTGCTAGGACCTCTTCTTTTCTTGGTGTACATTAACGATTTAGATATAGGAATTAGTAGCAAAGTATCAAAGTTTGCAGATGATACTAAGATAGCATGTGCAGTACAGGGTGAAAAGGACAATTACAGAATACAACGAGACCTGGACAGGCTGATAGCATGGGCAGACAGGTGGCAGATGGAGTTTAATTCTAAAAGTGTCAGGTTATGCATTTAGGTAAAGACAACACAAACTTTAACTATGAGATGGAGGGATGTTGGCTAGAGGCAGTAGAGGAAGGAAAGGATTTAGGAGTAGTGATAGACAGGACTATGAAATTTTCAAAGCAATGTTTAGAAGCAAGAAATAGGGCAAATAGGATCCTGGGTTTTATAAATAGAAATGTTAGTTATAAAAGTAAGGAAGTGGTGCGTAGCTTATATAATTCCTATGTTAGGCCCCATTTAGAGTATTGCATACAGGCCTGGTCACCCCACTATAGGCAGGATATCAACATGTTAGAAGCAGTTCAGAGAAGAGCAACTAGGATGATACCAGCATTAAAGCGCCTGGAGTATAGAGATAGATTAAAGGAATTAAACATGTTTTCATTTGAGAGGAGATGTATAAGAGGGATATGATAGAGTTATTTAAAATGTTCTCAGATACAAACTACATAGATGTGAGATCTTTCTTTACCTTAGAGGAGGGAAGTAGGACTAGAAATCATGGCAGGAAGATTAGAAAGCAAGGCTGCAGGTTAGATATAAGAAAATATTTCTTTAGTCATAGGGTGGTAGACTTCTGGAATGCATTGCCAGAGATGGTTGTAAATAGCACTAGTTTGACAATGTTTAAAAACAGATTAGATAAGCACTTAAATTTATTAGATTTATAATTATGTATAGCACTGCATGATAGTTTTATAAGAAATTTACTATAGTTAAACAAGACATGATCCCCATGTATGGGGACCACAAATTGTAGAGGATTTCGCTGCAGGACTTACCCCTGTTAATGGGCCAAATATTTAGAATTAGTATATAATGTATTGTGTACTTGTAAGTGTATCTTTAAGTACTGATGACGAGGTCGCTGTGCGACTGATACAGGATAACCTAGATGGGCCCTGGTGGCCCTTTGTTATCCTTTTATTTATGTTATGTTATGTTATGTTCTAGGAGTAAAAATCAGTCGTGGAATCCGCAGCCTGCCTTGCCCTGCGTCTGTCCTGCTCTGTGCTGCCCTGGTCTCAATGTGCGCCTGGCCATAACTGAAGACTGAAGCGGCTGCGGATTCCACGACTGATTTTTACTCTTAGAAGTACCTTGATTATCAAAGTTAGGTACTAAGTGATACTGAATAAAATTAGGTAGGGATATAAAACATACTCTGGCAAAGTTTCATCTTCATCTGACTCTTTGATATAAAGTTAATCGCGAAAAACAGCGTATCAGCAGCTCTGAATCTCATAGTAGTAGGTACTACTTATGATGCGTTATATGCATTCATAATGACAAGTGATAAAAGTAATTGCTTTGTTTGCGATATTATTCTCATAAACTTTTTCATACAGAAGTTTGAGCAAGGATAAAAGAAGGGTGTGGAGCTACAGTAGTGCGCCCGTACAGACGAACACTTGCACAAGGCACACGACAGCGGCTGAGTGGCACCGAAACATTGCGTCATATTACCGCAGACCGGTGTCACATGCCAAAGTGTGGCCCGTGACAAAGTGTTTAGTTGCGTCTTCTGCGCATGCGCGGCCCGGGAGCGAACGACAGACACTATATATTATGTCATGCCTATAGATATGACAGAATGTGACAAGTGATATTGTGTGAATTTAAACAATTCGACTTTTTTTTTAATATCACAGTAGCCATTGGCTTTCAGCATGTATCGGTGGAAAGACTAGTGCCTCACTATGGTAGAAAAAGAACCAAAGAGCAGAAATATCACTATTTGTTTGATATGGGTGGCCTAAAATATGCTGCGACTGAAAACAGTGTTAATATAGCTCATTTTTCAATGACACACTAAACATGGGCCTTGAAATGTATGTCATACCTTCTCCATAATCCCGTTGGATGTTTCCATGCCATACTTTGTCACAGCAGGTGTGGCATGAAGAAGTGTCCCACCATGACGAAATGGGAAAGTTCTCAAGATATCGTATCGCATGCCGGCAGAACGCACGCCTAGCCTGCAGGGAGAGGATCTCCTCATCCAGTACAATGGGGAAAACGCTCCGACAATCTTGATTTTCCCCAAAACTTAACATAGTTTAGTATATCATTCAGTATACCTATTTTGAGGAAGTGTACGTCTCTGGCAGTCGAAATTTACTTAAATATATATGTATGGGGATCTCTTAGTAATAAAAGAAGTCATATCCCTGCTGGTCTCTACTCTGACCGCTGTGCTCGGTGAGGTGATGACTACGGTGCATTTGTTACCACTTTTTTCTTTTTTTTTTATACCATGTGGGCGTTTCACGGGAACTTATGGGCTAAAGGGGATACTTATTAAGGGTACCTCCTATTTCAAAGCCCACCCGCTAGGAAACCGTTGCCCCGAGTTAGGAAGCCTAACCTACACACAGACCGATCTTGATCTTGATCTTGATGGTACAGGTGACGCAGAATTTCTTCTGGGTCAGGCCTTTGTATCGGCAGCTCCTGTAGGGAACATAAAGAACACCAGACAACAAAGAGGGCAATCACCATCTTTCACACCACTAGTTCCTGCATCTGGCACGCCACATTCTCTCCAGGAACTCTTTCACAGCCTCAATCATCCTTTCATTCGTCTCCCCACACAGTCCCAGCAGCAACACCATCCATTCCCTTCCTGTCATCTCCACTCTGTCATGCCCCAGCTCCTCAGCACCACTTGCATCATCTCATACCTGTCTCTGGCATACTTCACACACTCCACCACCACATGTTCCACTGTCTCATCCTCTCCCAAGTCACACATCTGGCACACTTTGCTGCGGGACTCTGACCATCTATAATTCCTTGCATTCACATCCATGCACTGTGCCCTAGCTCGGAAGAGAAGATCACCACCCAGGCTTCCGTCATACCACTTTTCATACATTGGGGCCTCTTTCTCTCTATACCATACCAAGGTACTCTTTTGCTCCATCCTATTTCTCCAGTCATCCAGTCCCACACCTTTCACTACTCTGTCTATCTCACTCTTCCACTTCCTTACATCCCATTCTCTACCTTCTCCATTTCTAACAATCATACTCCAGTCTCTCTCTAAATGTCTTCCTTCTACCTGTTGAAAACCCAACTACTTACTAACCCACTCTTTGCTACCAGCCTGACACACCTCTTCCCCACTTGCTACTCCTGACATTCCACAGAAACACTTTTCTCACTATCCTTGCATCATTCATTCGTTCTAACCTAGCCTTATACTTTAGGGTCGCTTTCACATATCTCTCTCTAAAGTGCTCCAACCCATATCACCCCTAAGGGCCTCTACTGCTGCATATCTAGGTGCATTAAGTGCCATTCTTGCAACTCTATTCTGCCCTATTTCTAACTTATCTAGTTCACTCTCATTCCAAGCAATCACATCCATACCATACATGATGCTCGGAACAGCCACGCTCTTCCAAACTTCTCGCAGCACGTCATATTTACTCGCCCTCATCCTTGCTGCACTTCCTAGACGACCTACCCACTGATTTGCCATACTTATCTTCTCATTCTTAATCTTTACACAGCCATCCGGACTCATCCACATCCCCAGATACTTATATTCATCTGTCTGCTGCACCTCATTCACTCCTAATCTCCACACATGGTTCCTCTCATCCTCTGACCTATGCACAACCATTACCTTACTCTTTTCACTACTAAATCTCACTCCAAAATCTCTTCCATACCCATCTACTACATCAAGCATACTCTGTAGCTCTTCTGCCGACTCACTCATGACTACAACATCATCTGCATACAAGAGCACACCTATCTTATCATTTCCCACATTTACACCTGCATTCATTCTCCTCATTCTAGCAGCCAATTCTTCTGTATATAAGCTAAAGAGGGTTGGTGATAATATGCAACCCTGCCTAACTCCTCTTTCACTCTTCACCCAGTCTGTCTCTATATCCCCTAGTTTATACTTAGCTCTTGTATCCACATACATACTTCTCACTATGTTAACTATCTTTGCACTTAACCCAATCTTTCTAACACCCTACCTAGCATTTCTCTGTTTACCCTATCATATGCTTTCTCTATGTCTAGGAAACCTAAGTATAGTTTGCTACCATCCCTTTTCTTTCTCTCAATCAATTCATTCACCACAAACAGATTGTCTTCTGCTCTCCTGTCCACTCGGAATCCATTTTGCTCTTCGCCTAACACTCCAACTCTCTCAATCCATTTGCACAATCTCTCATTCAACACCGCACTGAACACTTTGCCTACTGTGTTAACTAACGCAATCGGCCTGTAGTTCCTCAACTCATTCTTACTCTTATATCCTCCCTTATGCAACAAGGTCACCCTGCATTCATTCCACATTCTCGGCACTCTCTCCTCCTCCCACACCTGGTTGAACAACTCAGTCATCCTATCAATCACTACTTCTCCTCCATTTTTGTACATTTCATACGGTATCTCATCCGGCCCTGCTGCCTTCCCATTCTTCTGCTTCTTCACACATTTCTCCACCTCCTCCCTGCTGATCCTTTCATTCAACTCATCTGCATCCTTTCTCTCCAGTGACACATGTCCTTCATCCACATCAAAGACCTCACTTACACCTCCAATCTCTTCCCAAAACTCTTTTATTGCCCTTCTCATTTCTTCCTTATCAGTCACCACTGCCCCATTCACCTTCAGGCTCTCCACATTCTCACTGTTAGGCATCCCCTCACCCCTCAGGAATCTATACCATTCTCGCCCACCTTCCATACCTTTCTCTCTAAGGGACTGAATCACACTTCTCTCACTTGTAACTTTAGCATTCATTATCTTTCGCTTCGTCATTCGCTGCTGACTCACATACGCTGCCCATGCATTCAGGTACTCCCTTTCAGCTTCCTCACTCTCATGTCTCCTCTTTCTTAACTGTCTGCACATCCTATTCAGTCTCTTCCTTTCCTTCCTAGCATCCCTGATCTCATTATTCCACCACGGCCTACATGCATGCTTTCTGGCACTTGTTCTTGCATACCCTATCTGGCTTACTGCTGCATTCCTCACATTTTCTACAAATCTATCATTCAGTTCATCCACGTCGCTTAGACTTTCATCCTCCCAGCTCCTCTCACTCAAGTCCACCTGGAAATTCTCCCATCCTACATCTCTCAATCTCCACTTTTTCCTCTTGGCCTTGGCATTTGTTCCACCTCTTCCATTCAACTTGCACTCTAACACCAGCATGTTATGGTCTGAGACTATGTCAATCATCCCATCTTCATCAATCCACATGCGGTCAACAACTTCACGCATTCTCCCATTCACTAGCATGTAGTCAATCGCAGACTCCTGGTTCCTCGCACTCCAAGTCACTCGTCCTTCAGCCAGGGTCTCATTGAGATTCTCCGTAGACAGGATTGCGCTTGGAGACCCCTCGGACCCCAAAGCACGCACGGATCCACTGTACCACGGCGGCCCCACTTGCCAAATAACCAGTGCTGGTGACTGTTTAAACAGTAGCTGGCTGCTTTTTTTTTTTTTTTTTTTAACTAGGATTTATATTTGCTTACATTAGTAAGAATAAAGCAGCAGCAAAACATTCCATATTTACCTAGTTCTCAAGTAAATAATTTTGTTAAATGGTGTGATGATAATTATTTGAATTTAAATGTAAAAAAGACAAAGGAAATGTTAATCGATTTTCGTAAGAGGGAAATGTGTGCTCAAAATCTTGTAATTAAAGAGGAACAGGTAGAAATTGTACACGATTATAAATATTTAGGGGTGCAAATTGATGATAAAAATAACTGGTGATGTAAACACAAAGAAGGTGTATGGCAAATGTATGCAGAGAATTCACTTTCTGAGAATTTTAAGAAATCTAAAAGTTGAAAATACTATTCTTGCCATGTTCTATAAGTCTGTTATTGAGTCAACTCTATGTTTTGGTTTAACAACGCTGTATGGGTGCTTAACTGTAAAAAAAAAAAAAAATAATAATAATAATAATAATAATAAAAAAAAAAAACAAGAAACTCAAAAAGGTTGTGAGAATTGCTGATAAATTGGGTGTAAAGGTAACAACACTAGATGACCTATATTCTAGAAATGTATTGTGTACAACTAGAAAAATAATGAACGACAATACCCATCCCCTCAATGATAACTACGTGTTCTTAAGATCTGGAAAAAGATTTGGTTTGTCTTCACAGAAAACATCTAGATATAAAAATTCATTTGTACCAGTTAGCATTAAATTGTATAATTATGTCCATGCAAAAAGGTAAAGTTATTGCTTTCATTGTGATTTCGATTCTGATGCGGGATAAATTTACAGCATGGTGTTTTTAAAATAGTGTAGTGTATATAGTTTTAGTCTTGGACCTTACCTTGTCACAGATATTTTATTGTGTGTTGTACTGTATGTGGGTTGTAACTGTAACTTTGAATGATCTGGATCCACAGAGTTTCAATGTGTATGTATCATTACCAATTGACTAAATAAAGTATTTATTATTATTATTATTATTTATTGTTATTATAAAGGCAACGTTAATGATGGAACTGTTATTAAGAGTTAGTTAAGTAGAATTGATATTAGCATGAATGATAATGATAAAAGGTTTAGTATTATTGATTATTTTAAATGTTATCATCAGTATTGCTCACCTTGGTGTTGCTGCTGTTCTTTATTATCTATCGTTACTACTACTACTACTACTACTACTACTACTACTACTACTACTACTACTACTACTACAGCTATTATTATTATTATTATTATTATTATTATTATTATTATTATTATTATTATTATTATTATTATTATTATTATTATTATTATTATTATTATTATTATTATTATTATTATCATCATCATCATCATCATTATTGGTTGTTGATGGTGGTGGTGTTATCCTGTATCAGTCGCACAGCGACCTCGTCAATGGTGATGGTGGTGTTGGTGTTTGCGTTTTCTTATAAAACTATCATGCAGTGCTATTAATTATAAATCTAATGTGTTGGTTTTGGTATTCGTGTTGGGCGTCCACGTCGCTCCGTGGAGCGAATGATTCGTGCGTCTGGCAGGGCATGTCTTTACTTCCCGTCTCGTTATGGTAGGACCAAAGACAGTAGATTAGGGTAGGACACTTCTTCGTGCCACACAGGCCGCGGGTTCGTCTACTCCCGGATCGCGCATGCGCAAAAGACGCATGTAAACACTGTCACAGCCACACTATAACACGGGACACCGGTGTACTTACTACTCCCTACTCACCTGCCACCAATGTCCTTATCTACCTGGCGTTGCTTATTATACGTGTATAGGTAAGTGACTGGAAGAAAGAATAGCTGAGTGACATGTCCTGTGGTTGTGTGGGAATTAGATGAATGTTAACTTAAAAATGGTGTGTAGTGTGAATTCATCTGCCATTGTAAGGGATGCCCCAATCGGTAAAAGTACAGAATAGCACCTCCCATTTTCCTCCATCCCACCCCCCACCTGCCCCAACAAGCGTGAGGGACTGTGAGGAATCGGGGCTTTTAGGGGGGGAGCCAAAAGAGACGTGATATGGCGATCCGAAAAAAAATCTAAGGACAAAAACAAACGTTTTCAATTAAGGAAAGTTTTGGAAAATGTAAAAATTCATCGACAATTTTCGCTGAAATTATCCTAACCTAACATAATAACCTGCTCGCCGGGGGCTGCGCCGCCTGGAACCCCAGCCCAAAACTATCCTAACCTAACCTGTCCACCTAACCTAACTTTTTCAGAAAAATTTGGAAATGTAAGAATTCATGGATAATTTTTGCAGAAATTATCCTAACCTAACATAACCTGCTAGCCGAGGGGCTGCCCCCCCGAACCCCCTGTAAACTATCCTAACCTAACCTAACATAACCTAATCACACTCACCAACACATGAACACACACACTAACTTGTTTACCTTCGTACATGACTGATCATTGTTGACTTAGATTCTGCAGGCACCGGAATACTTATTTAATTACTATGGCCTTACAAAAGCCGTCCCCACATTAAAAACATCACAGACATGTTGTATAGTAAGTACTCTATCACCTTGCATGGTTGTTTCAATGATTAGAAAGGAGGTGCCTTTCTTTGCTTTTTCCCCAATCCCTTCTGTTATTGCTATGTATTGAAAAAAAAAAAATAGTTTCCTCTGGCATGCAATTCAAACCTGTCTCCACAGTTCTCATGTTCTCATTATCTGTCTACAACAATGTCAGTCTGACTCAGTCGCTGGTGGAAACTGTTTCCTAGGATGACCAATAGTCCAGTAGTCTGTGAATTTCGGCCGCCTAACATTAGTTGAAATATATGTGACCTTTTTGTAAGTGTTTATGATAAGGCCTCATCAGATAAGCATGCATGAAACTCGCATAATATGGAGAAGGGTCGGCACTCTCTTGAAGAATCCGTCTGGCCCGCTTGCCTTGATTCCCTCCTGTAAACAGAGAAATTTTGCAGCATGCATATAATATGTCTGTAATTATACTTGGGAGTGTGGCAGAAATTTGATATTTTCTAAGTCTGGCGTTGTAATTTCTGAGGTGTATCGTTAGGTTAGGTTAGGTTTATGTTTGGTTAAGTTAATGCCCTAGTGGGGAGTCCAGAGCCATGCAGCCCCACCCAGGCTAGGATAGGTTATTTTATAAGAATTTGAATATTAAGTTGTGGATGGTGGGAGGGGAAGGGATGAATGTGGTCATATTATAAATAATTGCTCTTTTAAATGATTGTCAATATACTTATATTATGCATAATTGATGACTATGCAATGGGATGAGAGCCACAAATTAGCTGATAGCACCATGTCCCTGAAGGCAATAGTTATCTTAAATATTATACATACAACATATTTTAAAAGGTTAATGTTTACTATTAGTTCTTGTCAGTAACTTATGAACGAGTACATGCTGTGATAGTATACTCATTGTTCTCTTTGTTTATGAAGATTTTTTTCTTCTTCTGGGGTCCGGCTATAATCAGTTCATATTAATTCTTTATTAGAAATCAACACATTGCATTAGGAACAAAGTTAGGTTAGGTAGGGTTGGACTAGGTTAGGTTAGGTTAGTTTAGATTTAGGGTTAGGTTAGATTACATTTGTTTTTGGTTAGATTTAAGTTTGTTTAGTTGGTGGGAGAAGCTGAAATAGACCACATTATTTTCATGTTTCCCAAAATAAGTCTAACGAGACAAAAATTACCTTATTTGGCAATGGAAAATCTTGTAAATTTATCCCTTGGGAAGGCAAAAATAGGTCAGTTTTAGGAAACATTAAAAGTTTAAGGCAATGGCAGATCCAGGACCAAAATTTGGGAGGGGCTAACCTGCATTCCTGTACCCCTTGAGACTGGTGGTGAGCTGCTGCAATCAAAGCAAGTTTTATCAGCCTGGGTTTCAGGGGGATTGCTGTAAGCCCCTCCAAGAATTTTTTTTTTTTAAAGTTTAACAATCTTAAGAGAGTTTTTAAGCTATAAGCATAGCTATTTTTATAGAATAAGAATAATTTATGAATATCCATTTACTCTAATTTATTATTGATAGAAGCCAAAGCCAAAATTGTAGCCTCTCTTACATCCCCTACTTATAAAGATGTGAAATTATTTCACTCAAAGACTTACAGTAAGTCACAGAATTTTATTAAGCCTTTTCAGAAAATCTTGTTCAATTATTAATTTGTAAATATTTGTTACCTTGCACCATATATATATATATATATATATATATATATATATATATATATATATATATATATATATATATATATATATATATATATATATATATATATATATATATATATATATATAACTATAGCATTATTCATATGAATAAATGCTATGCAACTCCAGCATTATTCAGCTGAATAATGCAGAAGTTGCAGCAGCATTTAATCTTGTCTGCCTAAAAAGAATGTACTCCTGGCTACACTATATATATATATATATATATATATATATATATATATATATATATATATATATATATATATATATATATATATATATATATATATATATATATATATATATATATATATATATATATATATATATATATATATATATATATATATATATATATATATATATATATATATATATATATATATATATATATATATATATATATATATATATATATATATATATATATATATATATATATATATATATATATATATATATATATATATATATATATATATATATATATATATATATATATATATATATATATATATATATATATATATATATATATATATATATATATATATATATATATATATATATATATATATATATATATATATATATATATATATATATATATATATATATATATATATATATATATATATATATATATATATATATATATATATATATATATATATATATATATATATATATATATATATATATATATATATATATATATATATATATATATATATATATATATATATATATATACTTGATCTATCACTGGTCTAAGGATAAATCCCAGAAAATATGTGCCTCCCATCCTCCATGCTATGCTATCTTAACCTTTGTAAGTCACTAAACTTGCTATTAAGGCGACTTTGTTCCTATTTTCTAGCTGTGCTATCCTTACTGTTAAAATTGCCTTGCAACACATCTCTTTTTCCTTTTCTATCCCCAACAAGCTTGGGATCCTGGTAGAAAAGCAGGGTTTTACAGTGGCAGTGCCAAATTATGGCAAATTTGGACATAGTATATGGAGAGACTCTAAGATGAAATCCCATAATTTGAGAATTGGATAAATCGTAAGGACACTAACCTAACCTAACCATATACTTTAATTAGGAAGTGGGAAGTCTTTCTCAAACTCAAAGGATACTTATGAAAATTCATCACCATATGTGCATGATTTAGCTGCTCTATGTTGAACTGCTACTGGTAAGGTTAACACATGCCCTCACTTGATATTGTCCTGGGCGAGCTGAGCCTAATTTTGTATAAATTTCTCTCTCTCTCTCTCTCTCTCTCTCTCTCTCTCTCTCTCTCTCTCTCTCTCTCTCTCTCTCTCTCTCTCTCTCTCTCTCTCTCTCTCTCTCTCTCTCTCTCTCTCTCTCTCTCTCTCTCTCTCTGTAGATGGCCGAGGAGAGGATGCAAGAGTCAGCAGTGCCTCTACTACTGGAGCAGCCTGTGGCCATGGGGAGATCATAGAGGTCACATTGCACCTCTGCAGGTGTGCACCATTCACACAGCCATCACAAGAGTAAATAGTTTGGGTGCTGCTTCAGTTCATGGTGCTGTGGAAAAGCAAACAAGGAGGGATGTCATGCCATACATCCCTCAGTCCTTCCCTGCCCAGCATTGTGCTAGCTATCTTGGTGTGTGGCGGGGAATGACAACAGAAACTTATGTGCCAAATGTTCTGTTAGACAGAAATGAACGTATTGTGACTGGCACACATACTTTTGAGCCTTGTTTATCTAATCATAACGTGAGGTATTTATCTGGTCAAGCCCAAAAGCAAGTGAAGGAGATAGAAGATGAAAAAACAGGTAAAACTAATGAGGTGCCTAAAGGAGATGTCAATAGCACAGTGATAAAAGGAAATGCTATTGCCAGTACCAACAAGAATGATCAGATCAGCACTACAGGGAGTCAGCAGGTTGCAAAAGAAGGTGACAGGAGCAACACAGTGATACTGGATAACATTGTCAAAGATATCAGCAAAAATGTTAACAGCCCTGCATTGGGGAGTGAACAGCTGCCTTCTCGTGTCCAGCGGTACTTCCTGGGGCGCTACACATGGTATCTGAGAAGGTTCCATGAGTCACTGAAGAATGAGATGCCGGACACCTTCAACATGTTCCATATCTTCACTGTCGGCCTCAAGGAGTTCATGTTTGACTTCAAGTAAGTGTTTCTTTGTGCACTGAGGTTAACAATGAAATACTAGTGTGTTTTTAATTATTCATATAAACAGCTTTGCTCTTGTTTCATCATTTTGTATGTTAATTAGATACTTTATTGCTATTTTGTAATTAATTTCATATGATAACTTAAAGTCCAAGATCACTTACTTGTCTTTTTTTTTTATTACTAGTGATGTAAAACTGACCACAAGAAAATGTTTTATCCAAGTTAGGCAAGTCTTTTGTTATCAGAAAATAGTTATTCTAAGTTAAGCATCCCACATTAAAAAATTTACTCAGATTGAAATAGTCTTATCAAAACTTCTTTTATATTTCCATTTAAAAAGAAAATGAAACCTTTTTGACTTCTTTTTTAAAGTAGAAATGTTACTCATATTTTCCTTTGTTTCTTTCTTTTCAAAGTAGAATGTAATTTTTCCTTTATTCTGCTCTCTTCTTGGATATTGGGTCACATCTTCAAAAAATAGCTATTTTCATTGGTGGTTGCCTCTTGCAGGGAGTTAATCAAGATCCTGGTGTACCTGAGTCTGCCCGGCTCCACTCTGGCCTCTTTGAGCCACCGTGAGCTGGAGTTGTACTTCCGCATGCCCTACGACATGGTCAGGGTGTTCCCCGTCCTTGTGCTCTCTTCTCTCCCCTTTGGCCAGAATGTTGCCTTCCCCATCGGGTGAGTAGCACACTACACCTCTCTCTTTTGTATCTCACTCATGTGTTAATATTTAATCTTGGTATTGTCAGATCCATATTCAGGAAGCAGGAATAAGGGATCATTCAAATCATCTATAGATATATTTTTTTTAGAAATATAAAAGTTATAATCTCAATATTTAGAACTTGTACAAGTCTTTTCTTTGGGCTGCTCCTGTTAAAGGTTGCCACAATGCATCAACATTTTCCAGTGTGCTGAGCCTTTTGTGCCTTTCTCAGTCACATAGATTACAAACATGTCTTCTCTCATTGCAATGATATAAATCATCTGCTGGCTTTCAAGACATTTGTCCCTGAATTTTAGATAACTCATGTGACCTTTAAGGGAACTGGCAACCCAGTGGGCTTTTTATTTTCCATTTTTTGTTCTTGTCCATTTGCCCCTCCTGCATAAAAAAAAAAAAAATTCATCTCTGCATTCTCATCTCTCCTCTCAACTTGACCAAAAATTGTATATTTACCTGATGCTATTATCCATATTTAATTGATCAATAGAGTCATATACTTTGAGTTTACTGTTGTGTTTTCATTCACTTTCCATTCTTGTTCCATGGGTGAAAATTTAAAATAAATTTCACTGCTTCAAATTGCAAGCTAAGGGTATAGCTGAACTTGCTTTCACAATATGATATGTGTTGTTTGTTGGCAGGTACTGGTTCCCTGGCCTCTTGCTATGTCTTTATAAGGTGTTTACTGTCTTGGCAGGTATTGGTTCCCACGCCACTTGCTGTGTTATCACTTCTGGGATATCAAGCAGCGGCATGAATTTGCTGTGATGGGCCTCAAGCAAAGGCTCTTTAATGCTCGGCCTGTCTTCAGGTAAGTATATTCCTTGGGACTCTGACTGATATGTTGAAATTTTTTGTTCTTTCATCAAGACTTGCTGAAGTTCAGATATGATTAGTGAGGTTCTTGTGTCTATTTTCACCAGTTATGAAAATATTTTGGAACTAATAATTTCCTCTGAATTATTTGGGTAAAGCAGATGAAAGAAAATACTTAAAAGATTGAGAGTACAGTCCCTCATTGGTCTATGTTATAAGTTTATAAGTACAGGTTGAACCTCCTTAATCCGGTATTCTTTCATCCAGCAACACCTGTAATCCGGCAAAATTTTTGTTTGCCAGAATTTTTGAATTGGCGGAGTAATTTGCTGGACCGCCGCTAGGATGCGGCGGTGCTGTACTGTGTTTTGGAGCCCGGGCATTGTGGGTCAAATTTGGATCAGTACCACACTGCCTCTCATTGCAAGTACCACTCCCCAGGTGTATAAACATTTTTTTCTGAAATATTTGCCCCTAAACATGGCTTCCAAGTGACCAGGAAGTGATAGTGTTGTGTGTGAACTAAAGAAAAAGCGCAAACATATGACAATATCAGTGCAACAGAAAGTGGACTTATTGAGGAAGCTAGATAAAGTGTTTCAGTGCGGACCCTATGCCAACAGTACAACATTGGCTCATCAATCGTCTATGATATAAAAAAGCAGAAGAATCAACTTCTCAAGTTTTACAGTGAGTGTGAGAGCAAGAAGAACATGGAGGTTCGTAGAACACTTAAGGAGGGTAAAAGCAGTGATTTAGACAGTGCTCTCATACAGTGGTTTAAGCTTCAGTGCGCTGGTAACGTCCCTGTGTCCGGCGAGATGATAATGGCACTGGCAAAAATTTTCCATGCTGAAGTTAATTTACAGCGCATTTTTCTATATACTTCTGCATGTATATTTTCATGTACAACTATCATATATCAAAACAATGTTACAGCTACACTTGTATAATGCAGGGTAAGTATATAGAGGGTGTTTTGGGGACCACCTATAGTTCGGAATTTTTCATGGTCCGGCAAGTCTAAGGTCCGGTGGTTGCAGAATTTGGGAGGTTCAACCTGTAGTCCCTCTTTGGTCTATGCACTTATGTCTTGTTTTAAAAAAATGACAGATTTACCTTATTTTTCTTTGCATTTAGTTACTGAGCCAGAGGAATATTGGAAGATAAATCTCTGCATTTAATAATATATATGATCCTTGAAGTACAGTGAGTATCAACAAATTTTGCTGGTCCTCCAATGTATAAGTGTATTTCAGGTGTCTGCAGGCAGCAATCCTAACAATGGATGAGGAGGATCAGGACAAATGCAGAACAGTTTTCCACAAGCTTGGCTCAGGAGTTCACCCAACTGTGGAGGAGATTGTGGCCCTTATCCCACTCTTCCAGGAAAAACCATTCCACATCAGGCAGATCCGTGCAAAACATGTAGTAAGGCCTGTGCTGTTGTTTCATGAGCAACAAGCAAGGGATGGAAATTTGAAATACTGATGGAGTGCAAGATGCCAGTTTAAGATGTAGTATTCATGAGGGAATAATGATAGAAGGTATTAAGGATATTGACTCAATTTTGCCTCCCAAGAGGATGCCATGGTAATGCTTTCACTGTTACCTGGAGACTGGTAAACATAATCTTATCTTGGTTTAGAACATGCATTACACTGAATATATGTCAAAACATTAATTTCTAAAACTATATTGCTTTTACTTATGTAATCTGGTATGTTGAATAAACCAGGGAATGCTACACTTTCTAAAATAAGACAATTATAGACAAGTCAAGAGGTGAGGCCAGCGAATGTGTTAACCATGTTCATTGATCTGGAAGGAAAATTACAACATGATGCATGACACTAACTTTTATGGCTACCCACAGAACGCCTTACTGCGGCTCCACGGGCGGTCAGTGTGGCTGTGGCGGCGGCAGCGGCTAAAGGATCATGCACGCATCCTGCACTGCATGGATGCAGCAATTTCCAAGGAGGGTCTTGACTCTTTCACCCTGGACAACTTGAGGGCTGTAAGTACTCTCACTGTGCTCAGCTTTGTAATACAATGATTTGTTTCTTTAGTATTATTGCGGCTCATACAGTAAACCCCTTCAGACCTGAATAAGCCGGATTTTGGATAAGTTGGGCACTCAGGATTTTTCCTAAGTTTTATCCAAGAAGTTGTGTGAGTTTGGAGGACAGTGGTAGTACTGCTATCTGTTAGTAGTGAGCACTTTCATAGAAAATGTTTTTTGGAGTAACTTATGAAGATTTCTCCTATGCTCCCCCCATACCCATTTTTTCCCTCCATTCTCTTGTGGTTATAAACTTGCAAGGCAAGTGAAACATATATATATATATATATATATATATATATATATATATATATATATATATATATATATATATATATATATATACAGTAATACTCCACTTAACGAACGCTCGTTTAACAAATTTCCGGTTTAATGTACTATATAAAGTTAGACCAAAAGTCTGCATAACGTACAACCACATCTGTTTTAGCGAATTTTCTGGGTTTGAATTTGCCGGGTGAGGGAACGAATGCGGCAGCTTCGCTGTGATTGGCTGGCTCCTCGCCTCTGTCTCTAGCGCTCCTGGAGCTGGATCCAATATTCTTTAACGTCAGAGCAACCTCCTGCAGCGAAATGGCATCAATGAACGCTTGGAGGAACGGTGACAAGGTTGCTATCGGGTTGCTCTGAGGTTGCTGGGAGCACCACCTCTGGAGGTGGTGTTACTGTCTTATATATGCATATATGTTCACAAAACAACACTTCTATTAGCTTTGTACAAACCTTGCCCCTAAGAAAGGATTTTGTAATGCATAAAGTGAAATCTTACATGGAATACCAAAAAATAAAGCAGAGATGAGATGAGCCACAGATGAAGTGGGAGACTCACAGCCATTCGGCTGCATCTTCTTCTTGTGACCCTTTTAGCTTGGCGTGTTGTCTTTCCCCATGATATTTGTTTCCACTCCATTGCTTGCTATAATGGATATCATATCTTAGTATTCATACCGCAACATTTCATTAACCCCTTCAATACGGTGACGCCTATGTGGGCGTCATGAAGCCCCACTAGCAAATACGGTGACGCCTACGTAGACGTCATATTTCTTTTCTGAGCTTTCTTCAGTTCAGTTATCTCGTATAGTGTGTTGGATACCAACTACACACACCGTATGCTGTCCTTGAAATCCTAGTGCTCCTCCCACCATCCTTGTCTCCACCAATCACTAAAGATAAGCTACATGCATCCTGCCTTGTGTCTAAAATTACCCAATGGCATAGACTGTTCCCATCTCTCTCTCTCTCTCTCTCTCTCTCTCTCTCTCTCTCTCTCTCTCTCTCTCTCTCTCTCTCTCTCTCTCCCTCATCTCCCTTCCTCCCTCCCCTTTCGAAGATAAGTTACATGCGTCCCGCCTTGTAACATTCGTGAAAACACACACACACACACACACAAAAACAACAAATTTTCTAATCTCTCTCTCTCTCTCTCTCTCCCCCTTCGTTTCCCTCTCCCTTCCCTCCCTCTTCCTCTCGAAAGATAAGATACATGCGTCCCGCTTGTGTCTAAAATATTAGCAAATGTCACTCTCTCTCTCTCGAGATTTGCCATACCAGCAAAGTATCTGAGAAATATATATTTATTTTTAGGGTTCCAAACTAACAATGAGATTGAAGCATTGTGTGAAGGACAGCTAATGTGTTGGTAGTACACTTGGGGAACACCTGGTGGTGGCATTGCAGAACTAAACCAGACACGCAACTGGATTTTCTTAAACATTGTGTTATTCTAAATAATCTGTTTAATATGAAAAAATTACTAGTTTCTTTTTTTTACCTTGTATTAATCCAAAATTGCATATTCTAAACATGCATAAATCAAGAAATCCCTTTATACCCTGTCCACCACATGCCTAAAGCACACTTCACATGAGCGAGCAATGTTTCCCCTTGTTCCGACAGCAACTTGATGCTGGAACACTGTTTTGGTGCTACTGTTTGTGTTCCTGGTACCACTTTGGCTGTGTTCCTAAAGTACCGCCAGGACCGTTATATTGTCACTGTGCTGCCTGTCTTCCTGGAACTTCACGTGTCCTTCTCTTGTCAAAATACTGTCTGTCAAGTTGGTGTGGCCAAAGAATGTGGTTATATCCATGTGTGAGTTGGCAGGACATAGACCTAGCTAGAAAACTTAATAGAAAATTATAAAGAAAATAATATATCATTACTGATACATTTTTGGTTAAATGCATTCCCAAGATCTTTGCCCTTGTAATGTCTAACCTTGATTAATTTCATTAGAACCAACAATTTATTTCAACTTTATATGTGCTAGCTAAACCTAACTTAATGAAACTCCAAAGCTGTATGAATATTAGATGCACTACCAGAAATTTATCTATCCCAGGGGTTCCCATTCTTTTCTATGCCCAGACCCCTATTTATTTATATGTCTTATGACATTTTAACTGGCTCCACTTCACAAAGATTGCCACTCTACATACAGAGCTTACTGTTACTTGCAGTAACAAATTCCTGTAATGTGTGAACAAGTGTCTGGTGGTCCAGCAAGGAGGAAACAAGTTGCTTAGAAAATGGGAACATGTGATGCCAGTACTGAGGAAACATTGGTTGTGTGAACTGTGCTAAAGAATGTAAAAATTTTGTATGTGTGAGTGTCTGTGCCACCTCATGTGGGATTACTGGCCTGGTACAGTGAAGACTCCATATTTGAATGTCGTTGAAGTTGAAATTTTCACTACAGGGGATCCTCGCAATTCGACAGGGTTAGGGCGGTTTTACATCGATCGAATCAGTGTTTATTCGAATCATGAAGCAATTTTTCCCATAAGATACTTAAAAATTAGGGGGGATAGGGGCGAACCTCCAGCCTAGACTCCCCAAAACATCACTATAACCTCTAAAAAACACTAACTTAGACTAAATCAGTACTATTAAAGGCTTCATTTATATCTAACTTTTGTTATTAAACACATTTGGGTGCTGTACATTACATCTTTGGAAATAAACACACTTGCAGCGGTCTCACAGCACTTGTCCCTGTTCTTCCAAATTGTTAATACTGTTGATCTAGGGACACTTATTTGCGCTGCAATGACACTGTGAGCTATACCTGCCTCACACCTTCTTATAAGTTCAAGCTTATCTTTGAAATTGTGCTTCTTAGGGCTGGGGCTGGAGATGGCTTTCCATCGTCTTGAGTCAGACGAAACAAAAATTTTAGTCCAATTAAGATCTATGTATTCTAATTAACACTTTTATAATAAAATTAATTTTCTTGTCAATTGGAATGATGCTATAATCTCAAATCAATAGAATCTTGATAAGTAGATGTAAATATATTTGTATATATATTTTTTTTTTGTGGTAGCCTAGCAGTGAAAAGTAGTTCAGTTGTTTGTTTACATTTCTCTGGCACTGCAACATTCCAAGGCTTCTCTTCGAAGTAGCAACTGGCCAAGATGAGCAGCTCTGTTTTTTATGAGTGGACAAAGCTGTCTGAAGTGTTTCTCATATGGAGCATGAAAGGCCAAAAATAGCAACGGCTTGCTGGGGTGAAGGGGCCGCCATGTTTGTTTACAGTTGACAAACGCAACAAAGGCGGAAGTGAGCTCGTGTGATGACCAGCGTCGACAAAAGTTGACAGTAAAAGTTCACGGAAAAGTGGTAGTGTGATGTCGCCTGCGACGCACAGGGTAGTGTTGGTTTATATTTTCACCTGGCGGGTTTGCAGCGAATTTTGGGTAGCGGCGTATATGACCAGGTGGGTGGTGCGCGAGATACGAATGTCAAATTGGCAAGTCACTCGGTCGAACCTTGAGGATTGGGTATTAATTAACTGAATTCGAATTGGCGATAATTCAAACTGCAAACGGTCAAAGTTTTTCTTGGTACTTGAAAAAATATCTGGTACTCGAGCGTCCGCATGAGTGGATGTAAACAAAGGCTTCTGGCCTCTCCCTCCCTGCTGCCACCAGTTGTCCAACTGCGGTCGTGAGAACACCAACGTTCTCCTGCATTCTGTATGTAGTTTTTCATTTAGAAACTTACAATTGCACCAAAGAGGCTTATTAGTGGTGAAAATAAGGAATCTAGTGAGTGTAAATGTTAGTGAGCCACAGCCCTCCACTAGTAGATTATCAGGAATCCCACCAGGAGACAAGTTACCAAATATTTTTGTGGATGGTGACTCGTCCTCTAATGAATAACCTCCCTTCTACTCCCCACCCTTCTTTCCTCCTTTATGTTATTCATATCACCAGCCTTCACTTACAGTAAGATAGGTATTGGTAGTTGAACCTTTTGGTACTCAGCCATTTAGAATGAATTAAGTTTGCCATCTATCTATATGCAGTGGAGATTTAATATTCAGAGATGAGCAACAGGTTGAATATTAACATGTTTACCACATACCACTTTTATTGAGAAGACTTTGGAAGGTTCCACAGTAAATGCATGTCTAGTTCCTAAGTTAACTAGACACTCCCTGCATGAAAGGAAGTAGAAACAGAGACAGATAGACTGTTCCAGTGTTTACCAGGGAAAGAAATTAAAACATTGACCATTATACTTTAAGATTGGACAGAATAGACATGAAATAAGTACAGTTGATAAATCTATGAAGGCATGCAGCAGAGTACAAGGAAGGCAGCATCAGATGATTCATAATACAGGGATGACTAACAGAACACAAAACCTCTCCATTGCAGATGCTAATCTTTCGTGGCCTCAACCCCACCAACATGAGCACAGATGCCATGCTGGAGTTCCTACAGAACTGGCTCAAAGTCTCCAAAGAAGTTGATGCCTCCTGTTACTCACTCCTCCTCCACCTGCCCATCTTCTTGGCCTACAACCAGCCTACCAACTTTGCCTTGATTTACTCCAAATAAGCACCAAGTTTGGTTCCATTGTACAGTTGTGATTAGAATCAAGTAAATCAGCATTTGGGTCACACTGTGCTATCTCTTCCCTCAGTCTGAAATCTCCTGATGTACTTAGTCTAACAGAATCTGATGGACTTAGATTGAGAGAAATGCTCAATACAATGGCAGTGCAATTTCCTAATGATTAACCATCACTGCATTGTAGGATGTTAATTAGATCGCCTTTGGTCTCTTTAGGCTACTTGGTTACACACTCATCCCATACATGTTGATCACCATGGCTGCCAAGCAGCTTAATGTGGTGCACATCATTTTATTGTCACTTTCATTAGTTTCTCATTGGTGATGACCATTTCCTCATCGACTGGTGATGGCCTTCATTTGTACAGTATCAAAGTGAGTGCTGTTCGCCTAAGTGACTCACTTGAGTGGTTACAACCTCTCTGGTCTTTCTGAGGCTAGTCTTTGTAATTGTTGTATAAAAAAAATAAAGAAATACTTTCACTACAACCGTTCTATTGTCTAACCCTTACAGGCAACCAGGTAAGGAGGAAAAGATTCTTGTGGTTCACTGATATGTTAATACACAAATCAAACCACTTAAATTAGAACAACAAATTTGTACATAAAAAAAAAAAAAATCTATACAACATATTGCTATAATATACACAATCTAAATAATCTGCCGAACAACAATCATTTAGCATAAAATTGTGCCATTTAGCGCTGCAGCGTCAGAGGCAAGCCATGTGAGCTGCAACCTTGGAATGGATGATAAATAAGGCATTCTGGAAAGTAACAACAGCCATCCACTCACTCAACTGACATAGAAACATCTGTTATGTACACCAGGGGGAAGCTCAACTCTCAGTACACATGTCTAAGTACACAACCCTACGAGTAACAGGACTTCACAGGATCTTGTTAAGTTGAGAACAAACACCAAACAGCTTAAGTTTAATCTCTCTTGGCATTCACGTGCAGCTCGGGCTTGATGTCCTTCACCAGCTGAAGAATGCGCTCAATAACCTGAAAATGAGGAGATATTCATGATCTATATGCTTAAGGTTTGACTTGTGGGAGTTAACTTTAAATGTCTCCTGAGGGAACATGGATAAGTTGGCAATGAGAGGCACCACTGGCAAAAACTTAACTTTTCTAAAATAAAAACAAGACCAAGAATCTTTAATATTTCTTGAGGAACATGTGGATTGGTAATTAGAGACTGAGTCAATACATTATTCACAATCACATTACAAAGACTCTACCATTTGAATAGGTGGTGATTTGAAGTTTTATTCCTCACCTTTGGAAATAATGAGTTTTATTCATGGTCCATTTGTTCGGTAACTTCAAACCAGGTCTGTATTCTTCAAAGGACCAACAAGCAGCAACTACTCACACTTAATGAATACTCTGCATTTCAAGACTAAGCATAATCTTGGATATCCTCTTTGACATCTATCATCTCCAGTGGGTACTTTTTTTTCTATCTCGTATGTTTATTGTGATGCTTTTGGCCAGATTCTTTTTAACATAAATCAGTAAATTAATAAAAAATAATGGAAGTCAAATTGTCACAACACAGTGGCCTCACCTTGTCCTTGTTGGTGGCCACCTGCTTGTTCATGGCAGTGATCTTAGCATGGGTGTCACTCTTGATCTTGAGGGCAATGTCATCCTGGGAGCCGAGATGCTGCAAAGGATATTCTTAGGAGAACAATTCATGGTATGTGTGCTTTTGTCCTATTATGTCTTACTAAGGAAAGAAAACACTATAACTCTTGCTTCTAATGGCATCAGTCTATGGGTCCAGCTTTCCTAAAAACTGTCTGTCTCTAAAAAAGAAAATAGACAATATTTGGATCAGTTTAAAACCCAAGGAAGACCATCTACCACCATTTCTTTACACACTTTTGAGAAGACATTACATTTAGAACATAAATATTAAATTTCATACAATATTCCTTTACATGACAAAATTTTACAGCACTCTTAACAAGCAGGAACATGGTAGCATAGGCAGGAAGGCATCTTACTACACAGGAGTACACAGAAGTCCTGGTTTTAAATTTTATGTAGGAGAGAAGGGCAGCCAAGGGCAAAAAAAAAAATAAATAAATAAATAAATAAAAATAAATAAATAAATAAATAAAAAAAAAAACCCACTTGAATGCTAGTTCTCACAAGATGGGTAAAGAAAGAGTTAGCCAGAATTAGGGTGCAAATATCTTGATACCTCCTCCTTAAAAGAATTCAAGTCGTAAGAAGACGAAAATACAGAGGCCAGTAGCGAGTTCCAGAGTTTACCAGTGAAAGAAAGGTATGAATGACTGAGAGTACTGGTTAACTCTTGTGTTAGAGATTTGGACAGAAAAGGGATGAGAGGAAGAAGAAAGCTTTGTGTAGTGAGGCCACAGGAGAGGAGGCATGTTGTTTGCAAGATCAGTAAAACAGTTAGCATGAAACTAGCGATAAAAGATAAAAAGCGATGCAACATTTCAGCAGTGAGAAAGAGGCTGAATACAGTCAGTCAGAGGAAGGGAGTTAATGAGACAGAAAGCTTTTGATCCCACCCTTGTCATGACTGTGGTTATTCTGGAACTGCATGCTCCTTGGTTCACCTAGCCTTGAATGAACATTTCTCTGCAATGTCTGGCCAATGCTTATAATTTACAAGTATGGCATCTCCCTTATCTTACACTTTTTTTTTTTTTTTTTACCTATTCACAAATGCAAAAATCCAAGTTATTGTTTTAGACCTCCCAGCAATAAGGTGCCACAATTCACATCCACACCAGACAACACTAATTAAGTCACCCACCCTGGTCTCATACTCCTTGAACTGCCGCTCCCTCTCCTGCCGGAACTTCTCAATCTCAGCCTGAGCCTCATCCTTGGCCTGCTTCAGCCGACGAGCCTTTCCTGCGGGACAAACGAGCTTATTACCCAAGAAGACAAGGCAACCTTATCAATATTGTTGGTTCATACTTCAGAGCTTCTTTCACCCCTTGCTGTGAGCCTCAGGTCTGTGACTCTGTCAAAGCCACTTGATTCAGTGCCTCAAATTCCAAACCTGAAAACGTCCAGCTTTGTGACCACATGACGGTAGTTCTGAGTGGTAGCCGAGACATCACCATTACTTACCAGCCTTCCCTACTTGTCTTCCTGGGCTTAGTTTTTATAGACAGCCAGGGAACTAACTTACTTACTTAGCTGTTATTTGCTGCTTGTTCTTCTTACCTTTCACTGGTAGAGAATTGAACTGTACTTATTCATCAACATCTTTATTGTTTGTTCTACTTAGCTTCTTTGGTTAATTTTCATTTTCATCCAACCACTGATTTTCTCATACTGCTTTGTTTTCTGGTGAGACATGCAGTGAACTGACTGATGTTCTATAAAATTTCCAGTAAATTTGCAGTTTCAACCAATATACCCTATCTTATATTTCTTTTTTCCTAAGTCTAACAAGCTTGGGAACCTCCTGGGAAAGCAGGGTTTTAGAGTGGGGAAACCAGAAACAAGCAAAATTTGACCCCTTGAAAAAGCCTAGGGAAATAAAAACCAATACTTGGACTAAAAATCTAGAGAAATTTCCTCCCTAGAATTCAATGAAATTGCCTGAATATAATGAACACCAGAATCCTACACTAAACCTAATGACTAACAGACTACTACAGTGCCTGTGCAATATAAATAACAAACACACGAACACACTCAGTACCCTCTGAATGACTGTGGAAGGATCCAGAGCAAAAATTGAGGTAAATCTTAGAAATTCTATCCCGACGTTATTATTAATTTCTGATAGGATAAAATGGGATTAGAAAAGCTCATAGAAATGTGATCTAGACTGTGAGAATGTGTATGGTTATGTGTGGTGTATTGGTTGAAACTGCAATAATTCCAAATTTTACAAAAAAAGGGTAAAAATACCCTACAACACAAAATAAATCAATGTAGCAATCAACACTGCTCACCAATAACATGACAACGTTCGTGACAGATCAATCACTTCACTATATGTCTCACCAGAAAGACATAAGCCTAATGAAAAATTGTTGTTGTATAAAACTGAAAACTCAACTTTTTTTTTTTACCTTCCTTGTTCATTTTACTAGTAGATAGATAAACCAGTCTGTACATATAGGTAGTGAATGATAGATCAACAGCATGATGGGCAGAGCACTGATGACGAATAAAAAGCACACCACTAATGAAATAAAGCAAACATAAATATAACCATTGCTGACAGATAATGTACAAACATATACAAGTATTGATTAGTTAATGAACTCACAGATCAAGAGAATGAACAGACAGAATGGTAATGATGGACACAAACACACCATTATCGTAAGAAATCAAACAAATATAACAATAACTTAACATCTGCAATCAATCAATAACTCTAATAACAGCCAACATAACAAACGAAAAAAAAACATAAAAAAAACAAATACAACCCATAAAAAACACACCTACAAATACTTCACAACAGAAATCGCATGAACCGAACCAATAAACATTACCAAATCCCTAAATAGGTCCCTTTAAAACTGTCCCTTTAAACCCTCCCTCATATCTCCTACACGCGGGACGACAATTCATTACAACCACCAGTATAGGAAGGTTAGTGTACAGGGTGCTTAATTCTTACGTTTCCTGGCCTCTGCGACTTTCTCAGCTGCCTTTTTCTCGGCGGTGAGCAGCTGCTGGACTCCTTGCGACTGGCTGGCCATGGTGCTCAAGACTGACTGGTGCCGTTGACGTCCACCCTGTATCGAGGACTTCGCATCACCTCGACTTATATTAACTTTTCTCCTTGTTCAGGTTTATTTAAATGTTTTTAGTGTTTAAATAAGTAAAACGGTATTGTTTTTCGCATGATTTTGATTTTTTCTACGTACAAGATTGTAATTATGGTCAATTGTAGGATTTTTTTCTGAGCGCCTTTTCGTAAAATCTCCAATAAACAACTCTTATTCACGTATATTTCAAACTAATATAATTGCTTGCTTTATTATTGATAAAATGGTTATAAAAGCTTTTCAAATTACAGCAGTATATTTATTCCTAAAAATTGTTGGGTACGGTAAGATTAGGTCTTTTGACAATCATATGATCGGAAAACAAAACACAAAGACTAGTCTGCTGGTTCTTTTTCATGATAAACATTGAATTTAAAATAACTAATACACATTTCTTAGCTATGAATACCATGAATAATATCAAATCAATTATTTGTATAATGATTTTGCCTTTGTTTCTTACTTATCTTGACCAAAACATCAAAATCGATATATTTGACCTATATCATCATTCTCTTTTATGTTAGCTCATTGTGCTATTATTAAGGCAGTACATCTCTTAAGATAATGTAAGAATTATCTTTGCATAAAGTCCACTACCACCACCATCATCATCACCATCATGTTTCTGAGACTATTGTAAAAGAATTTGTCTGTATGTTTGTTTACATGTCTATCAATATGTCTGCCTATCGGTATATCTACCCTATTAACAATCTATATATCTCACCGGGAGCTTTTTTCTTGCCATATGTGAACCAAGCGGTTCTACTGGGCCCCAAACTACCATTGTTACGATTATTATTGTTATCATTATCATCATTAATGCGTGTTGGGTATCGACAGACAAATTGAAATGAGAGAGAGAGAGAGAGAGAGAGAGAGAGAGAGAGAGAGAGAGAGAGACTTTTCTCGGTCATTATATCTTCATGACTATGCTGTGATCGTAGTAGTGTTGGTTGGTGTCACCGTCAGTAGTGGGGAGGAAGGTTCTCATGTCATGAAGTCTAGGTGACAGGCTGACAGCAGTGCGCGGGGATAGTGGGGTATAAATGGAGTGTTCATGGGAGTGGGGAGATGGTAGGCGTGGCTGAACCACTTGTGGCAGAACGCGTACCGTAAGTTATGTCAGATAAGGTTAGGTTATCTCAGTGTTAAATAAGACTACATCAATGAAGCCCGGTGTTACACTGGGCGGAGAAGCTGCATAGTCGCGAGGTCACTCAATACAATTTTCCTTTCAAATACTGTCTCTTGTGAACGCACCTTTGCCGTGATAGATAACAGTGCCAGCCTCTGTTAACAGCGAACACAGGAACGCTGCTAGATAGCTCACTCATGCAGAGAGTATACCGACGTGTAGATAAGGCTATCGCATACACACATGTTCATGTGCAGCTACATATAGGCATTCCTAACAATAATAATAAAGAGTGCTCGAGCGAGGGAAGACGTGTAGGGGAAGAAAGATGCCATTGGAACGATAAAGGGAGTGCGAGAAAGGATTTTATAAATAAATAAAATACATTATATATATATATATATATATATATATATATATATATATATATATATATATATATATATATATATATATATATATATATATATATATATATATATATATATATATATATATATATATATATATATATATATATATATATATATATATATATATATATATATATATATATATATATATATATATATATATATATATATATATATATATATATATATATATATATATATATATATATATATATATATATATATATATATATATATATATATATATATATATATATATATATATATATATATATATATATATATATATATATATATATATATATATATATATATATATATATATATATATATATATATAATACTAGTAATCTGCTAATATGATCATAAAAATCCTTAAAAACCCGCGTGTCCTTTCAGCTGAACTCTTTAGAAAATAGTTTTCATAAATGTTTTAGCAAACATAGTCTGGAGCCACAAGGTGATGGCGCCAGTACGTGCCTTTTCCACACTCATCCTTTAACCTCCTGTGAACTAATTCACTGGCATGTAAATATTTCCATTTGAAGGACAGAGGTCGACTTAGAGCACGGATTCCCAACCTTTTATCCATTATTAACCCATTTGTCTTGATGTACTTCTCTCTCTTCACCCCTTTACTTCCATACACTCTCCCTTCCCCAACTCCCTCTTCTTTACACGTGTCCCAGCCCCTGTCCCCCAAAAACACACACACAAACACACACACACACACACACACACACACACACACACACACACACACACACACACACACACACACACACACACACATAATACACACGCGCACTCTCTCTCTCTCTCTCTCTCTTTCTCATTCATTCAATCAGATAACTCCCCTAAAGGCGCCGCGAACGGATTGATACCAACTCAGCGGTTTCCATCATGGTGCGAGCTGGTCTATTGTTAAGCCTCCCTCAGCACATTGTACATTTTCACTCTCACCACTGCAATATCAATAAATCGCTCTTTATTATTATTACTTCTATGATTTTCAAAACAATGATAGTAATATTAATGATAATAATAATGATAATAATAATAATAATAATAATAATAATAATAATAATAATAATAATAATAATAATAATAATAAATAATGATATTTCTTTTATTGTTATTATTATCATCATTATTACTATTATTATTATTATTATGTGTGTGTGTGTGTGTGTGTGTGTGTGTGTGTGTGTGTGTGTGTGTTGTTGTTGTTGTTGTTGTTGTTGTTGTTATTATTATTATTATTATTATTATTATTATTATTATTATTATTATTATTATTATTATTATTATTATTATTATTATTATTATTATTATTATTATTATACTATTATTATTATTATTACTACTACTAGTATCTATTATCACTAAGAGTGTAAATGGTGTGTTGTGTGTGTGTGTGTGTGTGTGTGTGTGTGTGTGTGTGTGTGTGTGTGTGTGTGTGTGTGTGTGTGTGTGTGTGTGTTTGTCGGATGAATGAAGAAAAAGAATCACCAGGATGGGGAAGAGGGACGAGAAGTGGTTTATGGAAGGGAAGAGGAATAAGGCGACCTAAGATACACGTCAGCTCTAAGCAGTGACAGTTGTCATGTGAATAGGATGGAAGAAGTCACTTTTGTTAGAAATATAGACAAGGAAAACTGCTTCATCAAGTGTGGGGACTGTTCATGTAAGCTCGGTTTCAATGTTCTATCCACAATAGGCTTCGATATTTTTTATTGCATGATGGCGCTTTTCACATTACTTAGCAGTTCAGACAACAGAAGATCGTAATTCACCTCATGTTCCTATAACTGCATGTTATTGAAGAATTTACCCATGCTGCTTATATCTGAAATATCCTTTAACTTTGCTATCCTCCATAACCTAGAGGAAATGGTGCCACACCTTACTCGTATTCCTGGCCTTCTTGGAGATACGCCCAACGTTCTTGATCTTTTCCTTACCTCTAATCTTTCTGCTTATACTGTTACCCTATCTTCTCCGTTGGGCTCCTCCGACCACAATTCATTTCTGTATCTTGTCCTATTTCTCCAATTCCTCCTCAGGATCCCCCAAAGCGGAGGTGCCTCAGGCGTTTTGCCTCTGCCAGTTGGGGAACCTGAGAAGGTATTATGCTGATTTTCCTTGGAATGATTATATGTTTCCGTGTCAGAGACCCCATCTCTGTGTGCTGAACGCATAACCGAGGTGTTAGTGTCTGGCATGGAGGCGTACATTCCTTATTCTTTGTCTCAACCAAAACCTTCTAAACCTTGGTTTAACACAGCCTGTTCTTTGTTCTCGTGTTATAAATGACAGAGAGGTTGCCCACAAAAGGTACTTGAGCTTTCCATCTCATGAATCTCATGCACTTTACATTTCTGCCCGGAACTATGCAAAGTTTGTTCTTCAACTTGCCAAACACTCTTTCATAAGTAGAAGAAGTCAAAATCTTTCAAACCCTAACTCCCCTCGTGATTTCTGGCATCTGGCCAAAAAAAATCTCCAATAACTTTACTTCTTCATCTTTCCCTCCTTTATTTCATCCTGATGGCACCACTGCAATCACTTTTATCTATAAAGCTGAACTCTCCTCTCAAACCTTTACTAATGAATTTAACTTAGATGATTCTGGGCTTGTTACTCCCTCGCCTCCCCCCCCCTCTGACTATTTCATGGCTTCAATCAATGTTCTTCGTAATGATGTTTTTCATGCTCTCGCTGGCCTAAGGCCTCGAAAGGCTTATGGACCTGATGGGGTATCTCCAATTGTTATTAAAACTGTGTTTCCGTACTTGCACCTTGCCTGGCCAAACTCTTCCAATTTTGTTTATGGACTTTTACTTTTCATTCTTGCTGGAAGTTTGCCTACATTCAATCTGTTTCTAAAAAGGGTGACCGTTCTAATCTCTCAAACTACCGACCTATTGCTTTAATATCTTGCTTGTGTAAAGTTTTTGAATCTATTCCCAATAAGAAGATTCTTAAATATTCGTCACTTCACAACCTTCTATCTGATCGCCAGTATGTCTTTCATCAAGGCCGCTCTACTGGTGATCTTCTGGTTTTCCTTACTGAGTCTTGATCATCCTATTTTAGAGATTTCAGTGAAACTTTTGCTGTCTGTTGCGTTAGAAATATTACAAGCTATTGATAGACTTTGGCTCAAAGCTTTGACCTCAAAATTACCCTCCTACAGCCTTTATCCTTCTCTCTGCAACTTTCTTAAAGTTTCCTCTCAGACCGTTCTATTGCTGCTGTGGTAGACGGTCTACCACAGCACACTGAATCTATTAACAGTGGTGTTCCTCTGGGTTCAGTCCTGTTATCCACTCTTTCTCTCTTTTATTCATTAATGATCTTCTTAACCAACTTCTTGCCCTATCCATTCCTACGCTGATGATACCACCCTACACCTTTCCACGTCTTTTCGGAGACGACCAACCTTTCAGGATATCAACAGATTATGTAGGGACGCCACAGAATGCCTGACTTCTGATCTTTCTAAGATTTCTAATTGCAACAGAGAAAACTTAGTAGTGTTCAACGCCTCAAAAACTCAATTCCTCCATCTATCAACTCGACACAACCTTCCAGACAACTATCCCCTCTTCTTCAGTGACACTCAGCTGTTCTCATCTTCTACACTGAATATCCTCTGCCTGTCCTTTACTCATAATTCAAACCGGAAACTTCACAACTCCTCTCTTGCTAAAACAACTTCTAAGAAGTTAGGCGTTCTGAGGTGTCTGCCAGTTTTTCTCATCCCCACCCAACTGTTTATTCTGTACAAGGGCCTCATCCGCTCCTGTATGGACTACTCTTCGTATGTGTAGGGTTCACTCACACAATTCTGTTAGATGGCGTGGAATCAAAAGCTTTTCTTTTTGTCCCATCAACTCCCCTCCTCTGACTGACTGGCTTCAGCCTCTTTCTTACCGCCGAAATGTTGCATCTCTTGCTATCTTCTATCGCTATTTTCATGCAAACTGCTCATTTGATCTTGCTAACTGCATGCCTTCCCTCCTCCTGCGGCCTCGCTGCACAAGGCTTTCTTCTTCCTCTCACCCCTATTCTGTCCAATTCCCTAATGCAAGAGTTAACCAGTACTCTCAATCATTCATATCTTTTTTTGGCAAAGTCTAAAACTCCCTTCTGGCAAACTCTAGAACTCCCTACCTATGTTTGTATTTTCAACTTCCTCTGACTTGACTTCCCCTAAAAGGGAAATCTCAAGACAATTATTCCTTTCTTTTGGTAAACTCTATCGGATCCCTATGTGGACTAGCAACTAAGTGGGCTTTTTTTTATTTATTTATTTAATTATTATTATTTTTGTTGTTGTTGCTCTTGGCCAGTTGTCCCCTCTTACATAAAAATAAACATATTTAGGTTAAGGTTAAGTAAGGAAAGGTATTCCAGGTCAGAGTAATAGGGAAAGATTAAAGGTTGTTTTTCATCCCTAATAGTTATTTCATGGCTCAGTTATAAAGTTTAAAGACGGCTTGACATCAACGCACACCAACTGTTCGTAGACGTACAGAAGTGAGGACACATGTGTCGCGGCAGGCTGCGCTTCACAATGAATGTCATATCTCCGTGTTTTCGTATAAAGGAGACAAATTTGAACACATGACTTTATTATCATTATTTATTTTTTTCTTTTGTGTGTGTGTGTGTGTGTGTGTGTGTGTGTGTGTGTGTGTGTGTGTGTGTGTGTGTGTGTGTGTGTGTGTGTGTGTGTGTGTGTGTGTGTGTGTGTGTGTGTGTGTGTGTGTGTGTGTGTGTGTGTGTGTGTGTGTGTGTGTGCATATAGCTTCACTACAGAAAATACTAAGCCATCACAGGTGAAGGAGCTCCCTAAGTAAAAGTAATCATCATAGTGTTCCACTAACGTTTGAAAGAAAAAAAACATCGTTTTAATTGTATTGTTTTAGCCGCACCGTCTGCCTATATATTTTTTTTCTATCTACCTATCTACTTATCTGTCTTTCTGTCCACCCACTCTCCTCTCTATATAACTTGACCTATCTTTCTGTCAATCTGTACTTATCCACTTATCTCTCTACACAGCATGTTCATCTATCTATTAGTACCTATATCTCTTCCTTCATCACCTTCATTCATCTTTATCAGTTGCTTTTCCTGGCGTGACTAAACCACACACACACACACACACACACACACACACACACACACACACACACATAAAAAAAATTATCACTATAATTTTGGTCCATTTAAATCTTCTTTCCTTTCTTTCACCACAACTATACCGCCATAACTTATTTTGTATTTTTTTCTGTCATTGCAATCATTTTCTAAACCAAAAATTAAGCTTACCAAATCGTAATTCTGTACTTCCTGTCACACCTATCGCATGTTAAGGTTATCACACAATGGAATAATCTCGGTGAGGAAAGACTGAGTGAGGGCAGAGGGAATCACTGAAAGATCGATCACTGAAAGCTTCTCATAACAGCGGTGGGCATCGAGCGGCGGGCGGCGGTGCGGAAGCTGAAACTTCCTGCTTTCTAACCACGACTGTTTTCTACGGCCACATGCAGCAGACATGGGGGAGGGGAGCGGTTCCAAGAGTATTTCTTCTGTTATTATATGGGAAATTATGAGTGAGGATGATGTATGGGAAACAGGTAAGGTGTGTTTCATGTCAGAACTGGCACGTGTAGGGCGTCTTTCAGCTTCCCTTATTTGTTACGTTTCTGTTTTCACGCACAGTTTTTACAAGCTCAGAAAGAAAAGAAAGGAAATTGCAGTAGCAGGTTTTCAAATGATAAACTACAATTACTTTTTTTAAATAAGACTGTAGAGTTAAAAAAAGAAATATATGGATAAATGTATAATATTGTCGCAAGAGTAGTATGTATTTAAGGAAAAAATGTGTTAGACAGTAGAGAAGAGATCGAAACCATAAAATGTCAGGAAACTATCAAGTAATCAGTTGACCTACACGTGACAGTCCCTGTGTCAAACTTACTTGTTTCGTCTGTGGGTACGAGTAGTCTTGCATGTCTTGCCTTGCCACCACGCCAGTCGCTGCGTCATAACATTACCACTGGTAACAAACTTACGATAACGCCACGGTGTTTGTGGAGACGATCATTAGATTGGGATTCTCCCAATTCACAATATGTTTCTTTAACGCCTGGTCAAAAAATAAATCTGAGGATAAACGGAGATATAGATAGATAGATAGATAGGTAGACAGATAGATAGATATATAGATGAATAGATAGACATACAATTAGGTTAATAGAAAGATAGAAAAATTGATTGATGAATAAATAAAAAAGACAAATATATAAATCGATTATAAATCAAATGTATATAAGAAACAAAATGAAAAAGAAATAAGAAAAGCTGAAAAAGGAAAATAGAGAAAAAAAGAAATGTACGAATATCAAAGCAAGCAAACAGGCAAATAAATAGATACAAACACTGTCCACTTCAATAATCTTAGAAAAAAAAGACACTCGTGTAAAGCAAAACAATATGACTCAAAGACATCTCTCTCTCTCTCTGAAGGAAGACACAAAGGATAGCCATTTTTTTAACAAAGATACTTTTTTATTAATTTTTCAAACATGGTATTTACAGTCAACACGAAAT
>NC_059292.1:20398761-20426261 GCF_017591435.1 Portunus trituberculatus | reverse complement strand
TAACAGCAGTAGTTGTAGAAGTCTATTTTTTTTTTTAAGAGTGTTTTCATTATCCAGTTGTAGAAGTCTTTCGTCTCTTCTTTTTTCAAGAGTGTTTTCATTATCCTAGCGAGAGCACAACAATAATTCTGCATCATCGAGGGAGATAAAACAAGTATGAAAACCTGACTCATCGTCGCTGTGGCCTTTGAAAATAGTCATACCTCTAGTGGAAATATGACGCCAATTCTGCATCAACGGAGGAAAAAAACACCATAAAAACACTCCTGATAATCTCCGTGGCCTTTAAAAAAACAATTCTGATGAGCAAACACGAGGTGGAGTCATTATTGTCCCAAGTTTTTTAGTCTAGAGATGTTAAGACAATGATAAATGAGTATAGTCAGGAGAGAAGGATTATATGTGATATAGATATGATATTCCTTACTTGCATCTGTTTTCCCCCACTGTTACTTGAATTGCCTCAAGAATGATCAGGATAAATCAAAAGACAAGGTCAAGCTTGAGTGAGTCAGATTTAAAAACGAGCTGGGAAGGTATCGGTTCTTAACTAGATTGGTGAATGAATGGAATAGACCAAGTAATTAGACTGTTAATGCTGAATCATTATAGACGACACACATGTGTGTGGATGAGAATGATACTTGCAAACAGGTCGGCATGCTTTAACATAAGGTCTGCCACATGTAAGTCTGACAGCCTCCTGCAGCTTCCCTTATTTTCTGATGTTCTTATTTACCAGGACATCTCAGGTATCAGATGGCCTACGTTTTAGAAGTCTTATCATTTTTTGGGGAGTGATAAACAGCCAACCTTTCTACTTCCTCTTCCACCTCATTTTTTTATTTTTTATTTCTTCTTGCCGATCTCCCGCACAAGTGAAAACATATAATTATAAAAAAAATGATAAAAGTTTTTAGCCAGGTGTTGGTGCATATAAAGTTATGAAGAAAAGCTCATAGAATTATTGCCTCTACTAAAATGAATAAATGAATTCAAAAGTAGGTAGATATCTATATAAATGTAGTGAAAGTTACTGAATTTTCAAGGGACTTTTCATGATTCCAGTGAGAGTCTAACAAGAAGTCTGCACTGTTAATGAGAACAACACTTATGAGAATGTGACCATGGAGTCATCTGCGAGGCAATTTTGTAATCACTCATAGTGAGGGACTGCAGCGAAAATTACTAGGAATTTTCAAGTTTTTTTTTTTTATGTGTGTGTGTGTAATTCTAGTGAGAATCTAATAAGAATGATTCACTGCTAATGAGAAAAGCACCAATCAGAAGATGAATAGCCTTTGAAACCAGTCCCGATGTATTTAAAGGAAAGAATTGTGACTGATTGACCTAATCTTCATATTTTCGCTTATAAATTGCTATCAATCCTTCTCTTTCTTTAGGTATTCGTAAAGCAGTAGCAGGACATTTTCAAACAGTTGTTTGGCTTTATGAAATGACCCTCCATTGTCGTTTTCCGTCCACTACTCTCTCGAAACTGAGTGGTAAACTGTATTTTGACAAGAGCTCTATTTTACTTGTTAGGTTAGCTAAAGAATACGGGTTTTAGTTTTAACTGGACGAAGAAAAGCACAAGTAATAAACCAACGTAAATCTGGCTCCTATTCCCTTTGCTAGTAATCCCTGAGGTCTGCTTCGGTGCCGAATCAGTGAACCCTGAAGGACGTGGATGCAACGATGAGCTCAACGAAAGTAATGTGAACTCTTGAGGATGTGTTAAAGTTAGTATTTGCATTAGTGTCTGGTCATAAGGGAGTTTTAAAAGATTAGACAAATTCATAGGTACCGTAGAGATGATAGGTGAATATAGGTAGGCGTGTTTTTAAAAGGTTAGGCAAATCTTCGGATAGGAACGATAGGTAGAAATAAGATTGGTATTTTGTAACGTTAGATAAATTCATGAATGGGGATTATTGGTGGAAAAACGTAGATGTTTTTATACAGGGACTGCCACGCGTTGGCCTGATGGTTTCTCGCAGCTTCCCTTGCTTTCATGTTTCCTGATCTAGGCCTTCTCTGTTGCAAAAAAAACATCACTGCCACCACCACCATTGTCATCACCACCGCCTTGACCTCTTCTTCTACCTCACGTGAATCACACCTGTGACCTCCATCATCATCACCTCCTTCATCACATGTGCCATTGTCAGCGCTACCCACACCATTTCCTTCACCACCAACAACACTACTGTCACTACATCACCAACTTCATCACCGTTACTACTTCTGCTTCTTCCACCACCATCATCACGATTACTTGCTCCTCTGTCATCACCAATACCAGGACATCACAGCAGTGGCATCACCACATCACAATCACCGCACTGTTACTACCACAGTCATCACCACATTTTCACCACTATATCTTTGCATGGAATGACTCTTGAGGAATATCTATCTTTTCAGTCAAGTTGGTGAGCGAGTACCTACACACACACACACACACACACACACACACACACACACACACACACACACACACACACGTTTGGCGAGGATAGTCAGTGGCCTTCCTCAGCCTGGTCACCATGGCAATACTGCAGGTCAGGTCAGGTTACGCTGGGTGCGACTCTTGACTTCTGTTTACTTACACACACACACACACACACACACACACACACACACACACACACACACACACACACACACACTGGCCCAGAAAGTGTCTGTCTGCAGGGTAAGCTGAGGCAGTAACACCAGGGGCGGTGACTTTGGAGCGCCTCACAGCTGCAGGTGGGCTAGGGATCCCCGATATTCTGATATTCTGCAGCCACCTGGGCACTGAACACTACACACGTGTGGCATCTCGCCTGGCGCCAGGCTGGTCAGGTGTGGTGCCAAGGATACGTTTCCCTGGGGTTCGTACCACAGGACACGTGTTCAGCTACACTCTCCAGAGTGACCGAGGTGCCAAGGCAGGCGTAGTATCACAAACTCTACCTCACGCGAGCACAACCACGACAGGCCAAGCCATGCATGGCTTGTGAACTGAGTGGCGGGGAGCCCCATGTGGATGGGCAACCCTGACGCAGGTGAGGACGCGCCGTCATAGCGGCGGAGAGACACACGACACATTGGAGGCGCATGAATAGAACCAGCAGCACCTCCGTCAGCAGGTCCACGAGTTGTTGCGAGAGGCTGTTGTCATTGTCATCCGGGGAGCTACTAGCACGGGTCCTGCGGCGGCACAGGCACGGCGGCCAGGAACGGTATCCCCACACTGCTGTTACCACTGCTACCACTACTATTGCTGCTGCTGCTACTGCTACTGCTGCTGGTGGTGTTGTTGTTGTTACTACTGATGTTACTGTTATTTCTGTTGGCGAGGATGTTGTTGCTATTGCTGCTACCGCTGGTGGAGGGGAGACAGCCCAATAGGGGGGGAGCGGGGCGGCCGAGCTCCACGGCGGCGGATGTGGGCGGGATCCTGCCGCTGGTGGAGGGTAGCCTGTTGGCGGATGTCTCTGAGAGGGGCGAAGCCCGCGGGGTGTTGGTCTCCACCTGTGCTGGGGCAAGGGCAGCGAGGGGCTGGCGCGGCGCCTGACCCTGTTTATCCCTCAGCTTCCTGCGGGTGCGCGCCTCCAGAGCTTCCTGCAGATCAGTGATGTAGTCGATGGCGGAGTGTATGAGACGCACACGGGACAGCTTGCCACTGCGTGGCACGGTGGGCACCAGCTCCCGAAGCTTGTCCAGGTACAGCCGCATCTCCGCTCCGCGACTCTCCTCCCCGCCGGAAGCCTCACCGCCAGGCGCCTCCGCGGGTTGGGAACTGGAGGACGCCTCGCCGCTAGAAGAAGACGAAGAGGAGGAGGAGGAGGACGAGGAGGAGGACGAGGCAGTGGGCTGTGGGGACGCCTTGAGGGGCCTGGCGCAGTGTGCCCGCAGAATGTCCCGGTCCTTGGTGGGCTTGTCGGGCTTCATGGTGTCTCGACGCGGCACTGCAGACGGACAGCGAGACAACACACCAACCCTCGCCCTCACAGCTGCCTCCACTCTCTGACTGAGGCCATTCCGCCGCCCTCCGCCACTCAGCGGCCGCCCGCGATCAATAGTCCCGCCCCCCGTGGCGCTACGGCCAATCCCGGCGCCTGCCGCGGAGGTGCCGCTCGCTGCAGGTGGTGCCATCTCGGGTGCCAGGTTACAGTGGCTCTCCTGTGCCATGGACGTCATCACTTATTCTTCCCGGGTCAAGGTGGCATCCTGAAGGCGAGGCTCCTCAGGATGTAAAATGGCTGCCCCTCCCGCCCTTAGCTCAGGGATGTCTGGAGGGTGAGGGTGTGGGTGAGGGAAAGCAGGGACGCCCTGGAGGAAAGAGGGAGGGAAGGAGGGGCAAGGCTGCAACTTTATGAGCCGTGAGTCCTTAGGGAGCCTTGAGTGGACGGAGGCCCCCCGACACCACCACCACCATCACCATCACCACCACCGCCACCACACCTCATACCTTCAACACCTTGCATGCCCCACCACATTCCCACCACATCTCTCACCATCACCACACGCCACACTCCACCACATCCCCGCCACATACGCCACATATCCACTTCAACACGCAACACGTCTGAGAATATCACAAAAATTTTGTCGGATAAACAAAGAATCACAACTATCAGTTATTGTGATTCTTAGGCAAACTAACACCTCGAGGCGGTATTCATAAAGCGAGGACGATGAAAGACTCACAAAGGTAAGACAGATCTAAACAAAGTATTTTCAGCGTACTTTCTTCCAGTCGTCAATCCAGGAACATTCTAAACTATCCACTCAAACCTTTCATAGCAGCCTTACATGTTCAACCTTCAAACGTTCCACTGCTATGCTTTTGCTTTCTTCGATTTAATTAGATGGTCAAAATGAAGTTAAGGGTATAAAACTGAAAACAAGGCAAAAGAAGAAAAACACAGACAGGAAAAGTAAACCAGAATTCTCAATCTTCCACTCCTTATACTAATAAACTACAAAACTCACAGCCTGATTTGTATTTAATTTTCCTTCATTGGACTTTTGGACACTTTCAAGGGAGGAGGGTTTCAAAACACTTCTCCTTCAATGGACCTTTCTTTCCCTACTTTGTGTTGCTTTTTGCAAGAACTCTTCCATAGAAAAGGAATGAAACAAGAGAAGCAAAAAAATTATTAAAATTGTTCAGTATTTCAAATAAGAACCATCACTGCAGTGGTCATTCTTTGACACACACACACACACACACACACACACACACACACACACACACACACACACACACACACACACACACACAGAGAGAGAGAGAGAGAGAGAGAGAGAGAGAGAGAGAGAGAGAGAGAGAGAGAGAGAGAGAGAGAGAGAGAGAGAGAGAGAGAGAGAGAGAGAGAGAGAGAGAGAGAGAGAGAGAGAGAGAGAGAGAGAGAGAGAGAGAGAGAGAGAGAGAGAGAGAGAATATAAGAGGCTAATTTCGTGTTTCCTAAGCTATAAAATTATGTAATAGAATGTACAATTTTATTCCACTATGGGATGAAACGTTATGGAACAGTGAAAGGGTTTAATTAAAGCAAGATAACTTTATTGGTAAGGTTAACAAGCAGATACAGCTATGTACGTTTTATACAGGGACTACGAAGTGGCTTCCTGTAGCTTCCTAAATGTTTTGTATTGTTAAAGACTTTGTTTTCCTATAAGACTATTTTCAAGGTGTAGAGGGCCGTTAAGTTGTAGTCTCTCCTAAGTGTTTCTCTTGCTGGTAATTCAGAACACTTGTCAAACCATCGTTAGAATCAATGAAATACCCCTGAAACCTTGAATAACTTCTACTCAAGCCTGTTAGAAGAAACTGAGATGAGGTATTAAAACTTTAAGGGATACTATTTAAATTGTTATCTTGTTTCTACACTTTTGTTGGTCGAGAGAAACAAAAACTGCAATAAAAATCCCGTAGAATTATTGCCGACCATCAGAAAATAACTTTACAATAATCTTATTCTAAAGTTCAGGTCAAGGAATACGAAAACTAAAGAAAAGGGTCTTGTACTTTCATACGATCGCGAGAAAAGTGAGGAGCAATTGTGTGGAAGTGTTGTCCATGGGAGATACTCCAATATGATCGTCTAGACCCGTTTTATAATACAGTGCGAGTCAAAAAAAAAAAAAAAAAAACGTAAAGGAAACCACGCAGAATTGATGCTCTCCCGAGAAAAGATTCTAAAAGGGTTATCCAGTTGAGTTTCATGGTCTAGAGGCGGCTTTGATACTTAGTGCTGGTCAAAACTATAAAAACTGTAAGGAAAGGCCCGCAGAATTATTGCCGACACCCAGAAAAGCGAGAATTTGTAGAACTGTAAGAAACCCGCAAAGTCCTTCCTGTGTCTCTTTAGTTCCAGGCTTTAATACAAAGTGCAAGTCAAGCAGGATAGAATATAAAACTGTAAAATTATTGTCAGTCCTGAGAAAACTAAGCTGGAAATTATTCCAATATCTCTTAACCAACTTAGTTCTAGAAGTGTCTTGGTTTTCTCTTGAAGCAGCGCAAGTCACGGAATGGACGGTAATGATCACTGCTAACTCTCTCAGCACCGGAACACATTTTTATCACGATTTTTTGGTGCAATTAGATTATTTTATTTACATTAGGAAGGGTCTATGGAGGTCAGAAGATTAATCGTCCAGGGTTTTCACTATTTCAATCGCTACATATGTTTCTGAAGCTGTATAGAATCACCAAATAGTGAGCAAAATGAATATGAAAACCCGTTCTAGTATTGAAGAGGTTAAAAGAGATAAAAGGATGGAGATAACATTTAGCTCTCATACTAGTGAGATAGGCAGAACAGGGAACAGAGTAAGTAAAAGACTGGTGTTAGAGTGCACAACAGGCTATATAAAGAAGACCGAGTGAAGGTGTTAGTCATGCAAAGTGAATATGAAAACACGTCTTGGTATTGAAGAGATTAAGAGAGATAAAAGAATAGAGATAATTATTTAGCTCTCACAGTAGTAGAATGGGCAGAGTAAGGAAGAGAGTAAATAGAAAGACTAGTGTAAGAATGAACAAAGGGTTATATAAAGAATGACAAGAGAAGGTGTTAGTCATGCAGGGTGAAGATAATGATTAGCTCTCACAGTAGTAGGGTGGACAGAATAGGGAAGAGAACAAGTAGAAAGACTGGTGCAAGAGTGGACAGCGGATTATATAAAGAAGTGCGAGTGAAGGTGTTAGTCATGAAGTTAGTATAGGTATGAGAGATATAAAGACAGGTAAGGGAAAGGGATGCAACACAACGGCGGTGAGTAAGAGAATCAAGACATTGCGTTGCCTATGCCGAAGTCAAGTGGCATAATCTTGTTTCTTCTTTTAATATGTGTGTAAATATGTATGCATTGATGTACCGCCAAACTATCTCTCTCTCTCTCTCTCTCTCTCTCTCTTGAGTAATTCCTGCACTCTCTCCTCCTCCTCCTCCTCCTCCTCCTCCTCCTCCTCTTCCCCTTTTCCTCCCCTCTTTATCGACCCTCGGCACCTGCAAATCGATTTTCCACTCTGCGAAAACCTTGGGGAGGAAGAGGAGAGAGAGAAGAGGAGGGGAGAAGGGAAAGAGAAGGAAATGAGAGAGAGAGAGAGAGAGAGAGAGAGAGAGAGAGAGAGAGAGAGAGAGAGAGAGAGAGAGAGAGAGAGAGAGAGAGAGAGAGAGAGAGAGAGAGAGAGAGAGAGAGAGAGAGAGAGAGAGAGAGAGAGAGAGAGAGAGAGAGAGAGAGAGAGAGAGAGAGAGAGAGAGAAATTCTGGAGTGTTTCCCCTTTCATTTTTTTTCATTCTACTTTCTGTTAATGTAAAAATTAGAAAACACCAAAAAATTAGTAGGATTAATGGATTTTTGTGGAGTTTTCTTATTTTTCTTTTCTTCCTTCTCTCTCTTCTCTCTCTCTCTCTCTCTCTCTCTCTCTCTCTTCACTTTCTTCTTATTGCCTTTCTTTCTCTCCATCCTACTTACTTGTTTCCTTGCTTTATTTCCTTCGTTCTTTCTTCCTTTCTCCTTCTTTTCTATACTTTCTTTCTTTCTTCTTTCCTTTCTTCCTTCCTTTCTGCCTTCCTTCCGTCCTCCCTTCCTCCCCCTCTCACCTTCGTTTCTAATTTCAGTGGGTATAGAACAAGTGTAGTTTTCTTCCTTATTTTTTTCCTTCCTTCCTTCTTTGCTTCCTTCCTTCTTTGCTTCCTTCATTCCTTTCTTCCTTCATGTTTCTCTTTCTTAAAACACCAACCGGTCCCCACTGACGGCACTTAATGGATGTAGCAGAAGTGTACTTTGGCAGCGAGTGTGCGGAGAGTGTCTGTCTGTGTGGTGACCTCCCAACACACACACTCAGGTTTAACTACTACGGTGCGAGTCAGAACAAGAACAGAGAGCAAAGGTAACGGTGCTACATGTGGTGCAGTAACAGACAGTGATGGTGAGGTAGAGGGAACACGAATAGAGAAGTAAGAGAAGGTGAGGTAAGATAGAGTAAATAGAATAGAATAGAATACAAGAATAGAGAGCAAAGGTAAGATGTTGGTGGTGTATGTGGTGTAGTAACAGACAGTGATAGTGAGGTAGAGGATACACGAATAGAATGTGAGGTGAGATAGAGTAAAGTAAAGTCTCATTGTAATATAATAGAATACAATACAAGAATATAAAGCAAAAAGTAAGGTTTTGGTGGTATATGTAGTACAGTAATAGACAGTGATGGTGAGGTCGAGGACACGCGAATAGAGAAGGTAAAGCCTCATTGTAATAGAAGAGAATATAATTAAATGGAAAGCAAATAGAAATAACACGAATAAAAAAAACCTGGGTACGATTTTCTATCTATTGACTCTTGATTTACGTTATATTTTTCTATCTATTCATTGTAAAAGAGAACGGCTGAGGTACTGATAAGATTTAGAGAGGAAATGTTTTTCCATTACTTATTTGGTATTGAGAGAGATTTAGGAGTCATAGTTAGCTCCGATCTCGGTACAAGGAAGCAATGTATTGAGGCCAGGGTGGAATAAGGCGAATAGAGTATTGGGATTAGTTTTTAGAAGTGTTAAAAGCAGAAGTCCCGAAGTAATATTAAAACTATACTTGGCGCTGGTCAGGCCACATCTTCACTATGCGGTACAATTCTGGTCCCCACATTATAGGAAAGATATAGCTCTGTTGGAGTCAGTGCAAAGGAGGATGACTGAAAAGATACAGGGATTGAGGGATATTCCCTAAGAAGCGAGGCTGAAAAAAAAACTCAATCTGCATTCCTTAGAGAGACGTAGGTTAAGAGGAGACCTGATAGAAGTATTTAAATGGTATAAGGGTTTTAACAAAGGGGATACGAATGTAGTTCTTAGGATCAGTAGTGGGGACAGAACCAGAAATAATAGGTTTAAACTTGAAAAATTCAGGTTTAGGAAAGAAATGGGAAGAAACTGGTTTTCAAACAGATTGGTTGATGAGTGGAACGGTCTCAGTGGTCATGTGGTCAGGGCTGAGTCAATAGGGAGCTTTAAAAGGTTAGATAAGTTCATGGGTGGGGAAGATAGATGGAATTAGGTAGCTTAAACACACAGGGACTGCCTCGTATAGGCCTGGCGGCCTCTTGCAGCTTCCCTCTTTTCTTATGTTCTTGTGTAAGAAGAAGAAGAAGAAGAAAATAAAGAAGAAGATAAAGAAAAAGAAAAAAGAAAGAGAAAGAAGGAAAGAAGAAAAAGAAAGGGAAAGAAGGAAAGAAGAAAGAAAGAAAGAAAGAAAGAAAGAAAGAAAGAAAGAAAGAAAGAAAGAAAGAAAACGAAAATAATGAGTAGGATGAGAAGGAAGAGGAGATAGACGGAAAAAAGCAAGAGAGAAAAAGAATGAAAAGAAAGAAAGAAAGAAGACTAAGGCGAAGTACACGAAGAAGGCATGGAGGAGGAGGAGGAGGAGGAGGAGGTGGTGGTGGTGGTGGAGGAGCAGGACAGGTGTGGCTTGGTGGCGCCGCGACAGATGGCTCGAGAGGGGAAGAATTAACCTGATTACCAGCCCCCCTCACCTTCCCCCTCTCCCTCTCTTTCCTCCCCACCTTCCCCTCCCTCCCTTACGTCCCCTCCTTTCATCTTCCACCCTCCTTTCTTACTTTCTTTCCCCACTCCCTTACTTCCCTCCACCCTTGGTCTTCAATCGTTACTTTTTTCTTCACCCTCTCTCTTTCTCTCCCTTCCCTTATCTCCCTTCACTCTCCTTTACCTCCTCTCACCTTCCCTAACCTCATTCTTTCCTTTACGTTCCTTCCTCCTCCTCCCCTTTGTCTCTCCATTACTCTTTATCTTTCCTCCTCCTTCTCTTCTGGCCAGTAATCGAACCCAGTAAGTCACAACGAACAATTTCCAGTCCCCAGTGCCTTTGTCTCATATCCTTATCAGTGGCGTGTGACCCGTGGATGACCCTGAAGTGACCCTGATGTGTGTGACGGATTAGCTAGCTCTATAGTATCTATCTGTGTGAAATCAACTCTTTGATAATTATTGGTACATCTTTCCGTAATTACTAATCACTCTAAGACGTCTTTACTTGCTCTACACTCACTTCTAGAACTGTGTAGAAGTGGTCAGTTATATTCTTCTTCCTTGTAGATGCCTATAAAGATTTTATTCGTTGCTTCTGATGGTGTTAATTGTTTCGTAATGCAGTGAAAGGAGGAATACTAATACGTGTTTAACTCTTTCATTCCTATCTGTCTCATCCTTCCTAAGTCATAAACAATTTTGAGACATTAGCTACTTATTCTTCTACAGCCACCTCAACACTATTTTGGATAGAAATTCCAAAATACTATTCTTCGAACTCCTTTTCTTTTTGTAGACGCTTACAAAGACTTCATACATTGCTTTTAGTGTCGTGAAATATTGCGTATCGCAGGAAGGTATAGAATGGTAGTATTAACTCCACGGTGTATATGGCAAGGAGAAAGAGACAGGTTATAGTGATGTGACAAATAGCATCTAAGTTAATTACACGTTTTAGCATCTATTGCTTTCTGTATAGAGTGATTCTGGCCAAGGACAGTGAAATTAATGATAAAAAGACCCATTACAAAATCCCAATCTCTTGTTCAGAATCATCATTGCGAAGTGTCCGTCTATTCTGGAGTTCGTTAAGTCTCAATTGGTTTTATAGACTTTAATTTGATGTGTTTTCATGTTTGTAATGATAGTTAAACAGTAATTCTGCATCGTTTATGTGAAAACAACCCTATGAGAGCCTGAGTAACTATTTCTGTGGCCCTTGAACAACAGTCAACGAGAGCAAAATATTTCAGAAGATGAGAGTGAACTGAGGACGTCATAAGCGCTCGTCCCTACACCCGGTGTTATTCCCCTGCGGCCTGACTCCCCCTCTTCACTCCACGCCGCCAATACGTCACTAATTAGAAGGCGTCGAGGCCCCCTTTTGCTCCGTCTGGCGGCGAGGCGAGGCGAGGCACAAGTCGGGGCTGAGTATATTTGAGTTTCACATACTGGATTCATCCCGACAGCTACATGACAGTATTCTCAAAGGTTTAGTCGTTCCACCTCCATAACTTTCCATAAGGACATAGTAGTTATGAATGAGAATAAGGCTAATTGCAATACGTCATCAGGCCGACACGTGGAATTCCCTGTACTCTATAAAATATCCTACCTCTGTCCATCTCTTGTCTAATCATTTTCATAGGCTTCAGTGGAATTTACAAGAATATTTCGTAGGTTTTTTTTTTCATTATTTCAGAGATGAATATTCACTATTAAGATACATTCCGCACTTCTAACAAACTCTAGTGGTAGTTATTGGGTTTTTAAGAGTGTTTTCATGATTTTAGTGATAGTAGTTCAACACTGAAAAGGATTCTGAAATTTCGATAAAGGCTAATGGAAGTTGTAGGATTTTCAAGGCTGTTTCATGATTCTAGTTGCAGTGATCTAACATTAACAGTGATTCTGCTCTTTCAACAAGCACCACTGAAAAATTCCAGGGACTTTTAAGAGCATTGTGATTCTAGTTATAGTTTAACAAGCATTCTACAACATCAAAGGAGAAAACACTAATACAAGCCAGATCAGAAATTTTTATAGCTTTCGAAAACAATCCTGTAGAGAAAATAGAGCGAGATAACAAATTTAAATCAGGCGAAGGCCAAGAGAATAAAGATAACGTGCAGGGAAGAGGGAAAGCAAGCGGCTCCTAATACAGTGCAGGTATAGGTAAATAACACTACTGTAGAAGAGAAACTTTAAATCTTCTGACTTTAACCCCTTCAGTACTATGACGCGTTTCTATATCCATTCTGTTTACTATCTGGTGATTTTATGCAGCTTCAGAAACTCATGTAGGGTTTGAAATAGTGAAGACTCTGACCATTAATCTTCTGACATCAATAGATCCTTCCTAATGCCGATAAAATGGTATAGTCGCACACAAATCTCAAGGAGAATGAGAGAGGAAGTCCTGAGAAGTTTTATAGATGTAGTGAAAGAAGAGGTGAGACAGACTAAGGTGGTCTGGGCGTATATCAAGAGGAGAGACGAGAAGAAAGTAAGAAAGAGAATGACAGAGATTGAGTAGCAGGAGAAAGAGAGGAAGATCGAAGAGAAGCTTTACGAATGCAATACAACGACTGAGGAAGGAAGGCAGGAGGTTCATCCGCTGCGGTGACTCTGAACAGGAGAAGTAGAGAGAAGAGAGAAAGAAAACCTCTCCTAGTTTAGCCTTCCCAGTCTCCTTGTGTCACCCTTAGACTGCCCACACCTATTATAACCCTATCTTCCTTCACTGCACTCATAAATCTCCTCTCAGATCTCTTCCTCTTTAATCCCTGTTCTGAAACGCTTTCCGCTCTCAACACGACGATTCCCAAACATCACAGACATGACTGGCCTGGTTATCAGAAGTGTTTCTCCTGTTACTACTGCAGAAATCTTGCTAATCTGTTACTAATTAGAATTTTAAAAGCATTCTTACAAAAGACGTGCAACTTCAACTAGAGCCTTTTCAAAGTAGTGAAGATGTGGCAGAGAGATGTTTCAGAAAACGGTCCTTCCTTCTGCTCGGTGGATCTATTCTCGCTTTGTCAATAGTAGATGTAAATAAGGCAAGAGTTAGTTAGCATAGTGGCGCCCTTCCCTCCACCGCGCAACTCTCCAGGCCGCTCTAAAGGCTCCAGTATAATTGCTGCGTATGTATATCTTATCACTGAGAGGGGGCGAGGGGTGGAGGGGGCGCCGCGCCGTGGGTGACTCACTGCATACTCACTTCCATCACTTCCCCTGCCTCGCCTATTCATCCATGTCCTCCTCTCACTTCTGTCATGTTATTCCTCTCTCTCTCTCTCTCTCTCTCTCTCTCTCTCTCTCTCTCTCTCTCTCTCTCTCTCTCTCTCTCTCTCTCTCTCTCTCATTTCATTCATGGCCTCCACAAGAACTCCCTTCCTCCCATACACCCTCTTTCCTCTCTCCCTTCCATCCCTGCCAACCTCCCCTCCCTCCTCTCCCTCTTCCCATCTCCCTTGCGGCCTCCTTTACCTCATCTTTCCTTACTTTCTGAGTTCTCTCTCTCTCTCTCTCTCTCTCTCTCTCTCTCTCTCTCTCTCTCTCTCTCTCTCTCTCTCTCTCTCTCTCTCTCTCCATTCCCAGCGGCCTGTCATTTCACATTTCCTCTCCCTCCTTCTCCCATTCCCTTCGTCTCCTTCTCCCTCCCCACTGGTATTGCCTGAAGACAGCGGGATGAGGGGAAACACGACAGGCCCGTATGAGTATTAAGAGACAGTTTGCTCTCTCACCAAGACTACTTTCAAAGCCACAGAGATGACTTGGAAGGTTTTTAACAGCGTTTCACCAGTTGATAATAATCTTATTAAACATTCGCTAGAACCATAAAACAACCTATAAAAACTAATGCAACTTTATGTAGAGCTTTTTGAATGAAGAGGAGGAGTGGCACAGAAGTGTTCCGGAATATAGGGCGAGAGGACACGGTCAGCAGGTGTCAGCGTAGAGGTCACCGTGACGAGGCCGCGCTGCTATAAGTTACGTGAGTGTGCTGGCTGGCTTGTGGGATCACAGACTGACTGACGGTCTGCCTGGCTGGCTGACTGGCTGACTGACTGGTTGGCTGACGAACTGGTTGACGGGCTGGCTAGCTGACGGGCTAGTTGGCCAACGGAATGCTTGGCTGGCTAGGGGCTTGGTTGGTTAGCTGGCTGACTGATAGGCTGGATGGATGGCTGATAGGCTGATAGGCAGGCGGGCAGAATGGCACCTCGCCGCAGCCGGCCGGCAGCTGCACGAGTTGGCACATAGTTTGAATAATCCAATATGTGCGCTGCTTCGGGGACGCGCGGAGTTTGTTTTGTAAAATGGGTTTACAATTTTGATCGTCCCCCGCACCCCCCTCGAGCGCTGGGCGGCATATGGGCGGGAAACGGCGGGAAACGGGCGCGTTCTGTCACCAACCACGACTTAAACTACACAAACCACTGCACCTTCACTCCTGACACTCACATAAACGAACACAGACAAACACACACATTCACATCATCCTCCACCTATTCCTGAGTGAGAAGTGAGTGAAGATGAGTGAGGACGAGCAAGGGACGAGTGGTGGCGAGAGAGCGGGTTTCGAACGCGGCAGGGGAGGGGCGCCAAGGGAAATCCAAAGGGAGCTCGCTGGAATTTGCAAGGTAATGAATGTTTTAGTGCCGGTGGGACGAAGGGAGGGAGGCAGGGAGGCAGGCAGGGAGGCAAGCAGAGAGGGAGGGTGGATGGATGACAGGGAGGGTTTTAGGGAGGGAGGGTGGGTGGGAAAGAGGATGACAGGGGGAGAGGAAGGCAAGGAGAAGGGTGATGTTGGGAACGAATGAGAGGACAGCAGGATAACATGGCAGGATGAGAGAGAGAGAGAGAGAGAGAGAGAGAGAGAGAGAGAGAGAGAGAGAGAGAGAGAGAGAGAGAGAGAGAGAGAGAGAGAGAGAGAGAGAGAGAGAGAGAGAGAGAGAGAGAGAGAGAGAGAGAGAGAGAGAGAGAGAGAGAGAGAGAGAGAGAGAGAGAGAGAGAGAGAGAGAGAGAGAGAGAGAGAGAGAGAGAGAGAGAGAGAGAGAGAGAGAGAGAGAGAGAGAGAGAGAGAGAGAGAGAGAGAGAGAGAGAGAGAGAGAGAGAGAGAGAGAGAGAGAGAGAGAGAGAGAGAGAGAGAGAGAGAGAGAGAGAGAGAGAGAGAGAGAGAGAGAGAGAGAGAGAGAGAGAGAGAGAGAGAGAGAGAGAGAGAGAGAGAGAGAGAGAGAGAGAGAGAGAGAGAGAGAGAGAGAGAGAGAGAGAGAGAGAGAGAGAGAGAGAGAGAGAGAGAGAGAGAGAGAGAGAGAGAGAGAGAGAGAGAGAGAGAGAGAGAGAGAGAGAGAGAGAGAGAGAGAGAGAGAGAGAGAGAGAGAGAGAGAGAGAGAGAGAGAGAGAGAGAGAGAGAGAGAGAGAGAGAGAGAGAGAGAGAGAGAGAGAGAGAGAGAGAGAGAGAGAGAGAGAGAGAGAGAGAGAGAGAGAGAGAGAGAGAGAGAGAGAGAGAGAGAGAGAGAGAGAGAGAGAGAGAGAGAGAGAGAGAGAGAGAGAGAGAGAGAGAGAGAGAGAGAGAGAGAGAGAGAGAGAGAGAGAGAGAGAGAGAGAGAGAGAGAGAGAGAGAGAGAGAGAGAGAGAGAGAGAGAGAGAGAGAGAGAGAGAGAGAGAGAGAGAGAGAGAGAGAGAGAGAGAGAGAGAGAGAGAGAGAGAGAGAGAGAGAGAGAGAGAGAGAGAGAGAGAGAGAGAGAGAGAGAGAGAGAGAGAGAGAGAGAGAGAGAGAGAGAGAGAGAGAGAGAGAGAGAGAGAGAGAGAGAGAGAGAGAGAGAGAGAGAGAGAGAGAGAGAGAGAGAGAGAGAGAGAGAGAGAGAGAGAGAGAGAGAGAGAGAGAGAGAGAGAGAGAGAGAGAGAGAGAGAGAGAGAGAGAGAGAGAGAGAGAGAGAGAGAGAGAGAGAGAGAGAGAGAGAGAGAGAGAGAGAGAGAGAGAGAGAGAGAGAGAGAGAGAGAGAGAGAGAGAGAGAGAGAGAGAGAGAGAGAGAGAGAGAGAGAGAGAGAGAGAGAGAGAGAGAGAGAGAGAGAGAGAGAGAGAGAGAGAGAGAGAGAGAGAGAGAGAGAGAGAGAGAGAGAGAGAGAGAGAGAGAATATTAAAGACCTCTATAGTCTCCACAGTTCTGCTAGGAAGGAAACTGACCCACATTTCACTGTCAGTATACATAAACTTAATGACTAACAACTTCATAAATGAGCAACTGAATGAGTGAAGAGATAAATAAATATAGTCATCGAAAAAGAGAAGACAAGTATTACGGAAAAAAAACCCCACAAAAGCAAAGAGAGGGCGAAGGAAAAGGGCAAAATAGATTAATGAGTAGGTAAATATCAAAAGAAAGAAAAAAAGAGAGAGGAAGAAAAGCAAAAGGTTATTAATGAATACCACATTTTGGGAAGAATAAACTATAATCTTCACATACTTTCTCTCATTCCCTTCTCATCTCTTCGCATTCCTCATTCTCCTCCTCCTCCTCCTCCTCTCCCTTTTCTCTCCTCTCCTTCCCTCTTTCCATATTCATGACTCGCCTCAAATCACAATCATGTTTCTGTCTGTTTGTCTGTCTGCTTGCCTGTTTATTCATACATGGCTGTCTTTGCTTTATGACCGCAGTCCTTTCCTAAATCACCGTCAGAAGGCATAAAACTCTCATTGCGAGAACAGAACACGGAAATCCCAAAGAATAAAAAAAAAAAAAATCGTCCCTTAAAGAAGCAGCAAGAGTTTAATCGTTATTGTTGCCCTTGGTCCGATATCCCCACTACTACTACCAATTTGTACCAGTGAAGTCACATAGACAATTGCCATATATCGAGTTAACCGTCGTAGGCAAAAAAAAAAAAAAAAAAAAAAAAGAAAAAGAAAAAATTGATCGGATAGTGAATTGATCGAAAGCCAAATAGTTTTTATGCCAAGTAGTTCAGCGTGATCTGTTTGTCTCTCAGCTCCCATGTTTCTCTGTTTGCCTGCATGTCTATCTATCCGTTTATCTATCCGTCTATTTTCCTGTCTATATGTCTATCTAGCTATCTGTTTCTCTGTCTGCTTGCCACCCCCTATCCTCCCCTTACACACACACACACACACACACACACACACACACACACACACACACACACACACACACACACACACACACATACACACACACAAATGTCAGGGCGGGGGCGGGGCCGCTGGCTGGCTCACCTCCTCTGCCCTCCCTCCAATATTCACACGCGACCTATCCACTGTCTCTCTCTCTCTCTCTCTCTCTCTCTCTCTCTCTCTCTCTCTCTCCCCACCCCCAAATCCCGCTCTTCTTTCGTATTCCCTTTCATTTAATATTTTTTCATCTGTTCATATTTTTTCTTTTCATGGTCATCATCACAGTCATCATTGGTAGTGTTGTAATCTTGTTTGTCATTTTCATCGTTATAATCATCTTCCTTTTCTTCATCTTCATCTTCATCTTCATCTTTATCCTCCCTCCCCTCGTCCTCCTTCTTTTCTTCTTTATCCTTCTTCTCCTCCTCCTCCTCCTCCTGATAGAAGGATGAGGGTTGATGTAATGGAAACACAAGGAGGAGGAAGTGAGGGGAGTAGGGAAAGGGACGGCAGGGTGATGGGGAGAGGGGAGAGGGAGGAGTGAAAACAGAGAAATGAGGGAAGAGTGAGAGATGGAGAAAATGGGAACAAGGAGATGAAGAAGTGAGGGGAGGGGAGTGAGTGAGAAAGAGGGGAGAGGGAGGGCAGAATGAGGGAGGGAGTGAAAACAGAGGAATGAGCGAAGGATGAGAGGTGAGGTAATGGAGACTGAAGTAAGAGGGAGTGAGGTGACGGGGGAGGGAGTAATGGAGGGAAGGGTGAGGGGAATAGGGGAGAGGAAGGGAAGGGGGAGGGGGGGAGTAAGGGGAGGTGAGGGTGTGCGTGAGACTCATGAATAAATACCTGAGTCTTGTGGTATCGATCGTGGACCCCCATCAACAGGTATGATGCCACCTGTCACCACCACCACCACCACTATCACCACCATCACCACCAACATCATCACCACCACTATCTTATCTCCTACATGCAATCACTACACTCCCATAACACCACATTACTACCACCATCACCACCATCATCATCATCATCATCATCACCACCACCACCACCACCACCACCGTCATCATCATCGTAGTCTACAATCATCACCCGTATTATTCTCATTACCACCATTATCACCACCATAACCTTACCTTATTAAAATCTCTCTCTCTCTCTCTCTCTCTCTCTCTCTCTCTCTCTCGTCACCATAACAAACAAATATAAGAGGGAACAACAGACACACAAACACACAAACATAGACAAACAGATCAATAAGTTGCTCTTTAAATGGAAACAAAAATAAGAGAAAGAGAAACTTGAAAACAGTGTGAACAGGGAAATGTGTGTGTGCGTGCGTGCGTGTGTGTGTGTGTGTGTGTGTGTGTGTGTGTGTGTGTGTGTGTGTGTGTGTGTGTGTGTTATTTTGATTTTGTCGGCCTTTTCCACCTCCTTCTTCTACCTTCTAATTTTTTTTTTTCTTATTTCTCTTTCTCTTCCTTAGCCCTTTCCTCTTCTTCTTCCTCCTCTCTCTTTCTCTTTCCTCAAACACACCTCACACGCAGAATATTCAAGTAAGAAAAAGGAAATAAGAAACAAAGCGGGAAGCAACAACAGCTACAAAACAACAACAACAACAACAACAACAACAACAACACCAACAAGGAAAAATAACAAACGTAGGAGACAACAAACCGAAGGAGGAGAAAGAAGAACAGAAGAAAAAAAGAAATAAGACTAAGAAAGAAATCTCCTTGTCCTCCTCTTCCTCATCTCCCTCCCGCTTACCTCCCTCTCTATCCCGCCTCCATCCTACCCTTCCCGCCCTGCCGCCAGCTGCTCCCATACATTATACATCATCATAATGGAGACTTGATTGAATATTAATTGATGTTAACTGAGCCGCCTCACAACCCAGCCTGTCACTTCTAATTACCCGCTCACTCAGGCCTGTTGGAGTGAGAAATGATGAGATGTGAGTTAGGAAGTCAGTATGTCAGACTAGTTGTGAGTGAAGTGAGTCTAGTAGTGGTGGTGAGCGAGTGAGTACATTTCCTGCTTCCTGCCCACTCATGCTTGTTGGAGTGAAAAGTGTGAGGCAGTGAGTGAGTGAGTGAGTCTAGATTTGATAATGTTTGAGTTAGGAGATTAGTCTAGTAGTGATGTTGAGTGGGTGAGTGAGTGAGTGTGTGTATGGTCAGAAGGTCATATTGAGAGGGAGTGCCAATAAGTCAGTCAGTCTAGTATTGTTTGCTAGTGAGTGAGTGAGTGAGTGAGTGAGTGAGTGAGTGAGTAAATGTGTGAGTGGGTTAGTTAGCTCTCTGGTTGTCATTCCCTCACTCAAATTAGTTAGAAAGTTAGAGAGTGGGTGAGTGAGTGAATGAGAAAGTAAGTAAGTAAGCATTTTGTTCTTATAAGCAAGTGTGTAAACAAGCACGAAGAAAATAAAAGTAGGGAAAAAAAGAACAGCGAGAAGAAAAGTGCGAGAAAAGAGCAACGAAAAATAAAAAAAGAAAAAGAATGAAAAACAGAAATAAGTTACACAACATCCTAGAAAGAAAGAAAGGAAAGGAAAGGAAAGGAAAAGAAGAAAAGCGAAAAGAAAAAAAGAAAAAAAAAGAAGAAAGGAAAGAAAAAAACAAAGAAAATACAGTGTTCAAAAAGAAAAAAATAAATTAAATAAAAGAAGAGTTAGCAAATGAAGAATGAAAGGTTAACTCGACAAACATAAACACATCTTTTTATTTCTACTAATCTTTTCCTCTCATTCCCTTTATCTTTCCTTTCCACACACAAGCACTGGAAGGAATAGGACTTCGCTTAACACAAAACACAACACAAACGCAAAAACAACAACACGAAACAAATAGAAGAGAGGAGTAACACAGATGCAACACTAACACAAACACACAAGAAAAGTAATACTAACAAACAACACCATCAACACAGACGCAACACAAGACAACATAAAGCAACACATCAGCTTCCCACGTCCACCAAACGAAGCCCCAACACTCATCAGTTATTCATGGCGATGTTAATGGCGAGGCGAGGAACATGAGATGGGGATGAATGTTTCAGTGGGGGTCAGCCAGGAGGAGGAGGAGGAGAAGGAGGAGGAGGAGGAGGAAGAGGAGGAGGAGGAGGAGGAGGGAGCGAAGAGAACAAGATCATGTCAGAATATGCACCCCTCCTCTCTCTCTCTCTCTCTCTCTCTCTCTCTCTCTCTCTCTCTCTCTCTCTCTCTCTCTCTCTCTCTCTCTCTCTCTCTCTCTCTCTCTCTCTCTCTCTCTCTCTCTCTCTCTCTCTCTCTCTCTCTCTCTCTCTCTCTCTCACACACACCTTCTATTTCTTTTCATTCTTTCCATTCTTACCCTCCCTTCTCCTTCCCTTCCTCTTCCACATCCTTCGCAAACATAACCATTCCTCTCTCTACTCCCGTTTCTCTTCATCCCTTCTCCTTCCCTACATCCCTCCCTCTCTCTTCCTCCCTTCCCATTTGCACCCTGGAAATCTTGAGCCTCGCGAGACGCCATCTGACGGAAAGGGAGCGAAAATTTGCATAAGAGTGTGCATGGAGGGCGGGGGTGTAAGAAGAGAGGAGGAGAGGAGGGGAGAGGAGGGGAGTCAAGGGGGTGATGGGAAGTGACATCTCCATTACATCACCCCATAAGTCGCTTCATCAAGGTCTGGAGAGAAAAGAAGAGGGGTGGGGAGATGATGGGGTGAAAGGGAGGTGACGAGTAGGGTGACAGAATCGGATGAGAGAAGAGAAGAAGGAGGGGTGAAGGGAAGTGTGTAGGGGTTGGCAGTGGAAGTGTAGGGGTGGCTAGAAGGATGTGGAAGCAGTTGGTACCAGTTGGGGTGATGGAGCAGCATGGGTGGGTGGAGGAGAAGATAAGGAGTGGAGAGGAGGTGGATAAAGGAGTATGGAAGTGCAGGAAGGTGGTGAGGAATGGGAGGAAAAACGAAGGAACGGGTGGAGAATGTGTATGTTAAATGATGGGAAGGAGTGAGAGGAGATGAGAAGAGGTGTGTCAGTGATGGGACGGAGCCAGCACGAGGGAAATGATGGTAAGGAAAGGAAGGAAAATAAAGGAATGGAAAAGACCTATGGAAATACACTACTACTACTACTACTATAACTACTACTACTTGTCTACTACTACTACTACTACTACTACTACTACTACTACTACTACTACTACTACTACTACTACTGCCACTACTAATACTACTACCACTACTAATGCTGCCACCACCACTACTACTACTATTACTACTACTACTACACCCTCCCTATACCCCTCCCTAACGCACCCCCCTACAACACAACCCACACACACACACACACACACACACACACACACACACACACACACACACACACACACACACACACACACACACACTCACTTCCCCCCCTCCTCCCTCCCCTTCGCTACTCAAGGAGAAAGGAAAACAAAACAACACTGAGGCGCCCTTGGCAAATACTTGACGGGGGAAATATGGCTTCGGGACACTGGACAAGGGACAGACCAGCGAGACACGGGCAGCACGTCAGGGAAGGCCAGAACACGAGGCCACGACGCTCCCTCCTTCACCGAGAGAAAAATGAGGACAGTATTGCAAGGGATGAAGGAAGCAGTAGTGAAGAAAGGTTGAGGGATGGAGGGATGAAGGAAAGGAAGGTTAAGGGATGAAGGGAGGGAAAGAGGGAGGGAGATAAGGAAGGGGAGGGAGAGGGAGGGAGATAAGAAGGGAAGAAGAGGGGATGAAGGGAGGCATAGAGAAAGGTAAGGGAAAGATGGAGGGAATAGAACATTGTATTTTGAGGGACTAAAGAGAGTAATGGTGAAAATAAGCGCGAAATGAAGGGAAAAGAGGGAGGGGAGGTGGATAAGGAAAGGGTGGAGGGAATGGGAGGATAAAGAGTAAAAGTTATGAATACATAAAGGAAGTCTCTCTCTCTCTCTCTCTCTCTCTCTCTCTCTCTCTCTCTCTCTCTCTCTCTCTCTCTCTCTCTCTCTCAAAAGCTTACTTTTATCATTACCACTTCACATTAACAAGAGCCTTACAAGCACACACATCTCATCTGAGCCACATAGAAGCCTCACAACACACCCCGTGCAGTCTCGCCGCCCCGCAGCCTGAAGCACCGCCGGGCCGCTAAGCCAAGATGAAGGCCAGATGGCGGGCCGCTCATCGCCTTGGGGCCGCGACTCCCTATGAGGTCCGGAGGGCGCGAGAGCGATGATGCCTGGGGCAGCTTTGAGCTTCATCTAGGAGCTTCACAGGATTTAGTAGAACTATAAGAAATGGTGCTGCGTTATGAGAAATGTTGAAGTTTAGATGGAGTCATTCTTAAGGCTTTATCATCTTGTAAGACTTGTATTGAGGTTTAGATAGTGTCATTTTGAAGACGATACGGGGCTGGACGGGATTGGATGGGGCGACACAAGTTCTTGAGGCCTCCCAGTAGTGTAAGAAGCTCGTGTTCTCAAGTTCTCGTGTCCTGTGTTCCCGTGTTGTTACGCCATCGGTCGGAACGTCACAGCGCGGGACATCATTATGAGCGTGAAGAATTATGATGGGTGATCGAGGCAGCCATGCCGAACCTCACCCTAATGCCCCTAACAGCCCCGTGACCGATAAGTCGATGGCGGTGGACCAGAAAAAGAACACGTCTGGGACGTCCCCGGGCCAGGCCACAGTGATCCTTGCGCTCCGCGACCCACCGCCCACTTCCCCGCGCCGCCCCGCCGCTCAGATTACCGCCGATCGAATGTTGGTCTTGCAATCAGCGGCGAGGAGCGGCACGGCAGACGGTAGTGAGCGGGGCCACAAGGGCGGGTGTCGCGCGGCTGGTGGAGGGATGCGTCCCGGGCACCGTGGGACCACTATTGATCCCTCACCCGTCACACTGCTCCTGGCAGGCCTTGTCTTGGCCCTTGCGTCCCTCGCCTCCGTCTCCCTCCCCTTACCTCCCCTTCACTATCCAAGTATCCAAGCATACCTCCTGTTCATCCCTTTACCCAAGTAATTCCTATGCTTCACTCCCCGTCACCCCATCACTACCTCGTCAACCTAGCAGCTCATCATCCTCTCATCCAAACACCACCTCTCCCTCATTCCCTATCACTCCTTCACCCCATCACCTCAGTCACATCCTGACTCCTACAATGCTTCCCAGACATTCATCCATTCTTTCTCACACCACAGCCACCACCACCACCCCCACCTCCACCACCATCACCACCACCACCACCACCACCACCACCACCACCACCATCACCATCGTTGGCACTGCTCCTGTGTCAATTTCACGGGTAGACAGAGAAGGGATGCAAAGTGAGGGGACAGAGAGCGGACGACAGACAGCTAACCATCCAGCTATAGCCTCTCAGACACTCCTGCAGCATGGCCGCCTCTCTTCCTCCCTTGACACACACACACACACACACACACACACACACACACACACACACACACACACACACACACACACACGAGAGAGAGAGAGAGAGAGAGAGAGCTACACACACACACACACACACACACACACACACACGGCTTACAGATATAGAGACAAACTCCCTCATTAACGTCCCGAGAGAGAGAGAGAGAGAGAGAGAGAGAGAGAGAGAGAGAGAGAGAGAGAGAGAGAGAGAGAGAGAGAGAGAGAGAGAGAGAGAGAGAGAGAGAGAGAGAGTTTGTATGTAGGTCCAACCACCATATTCCTTTCCTCCGCCCTCACAGCATCCTCTCTCCGACTCACTCTCCCTTTCTCCTTTCTTCTCCTCCTTCTCCTCCTCCTCCTCCTCCTCCTCCTCCTCCTCCTCCAAATGGCCACTGAATCCAGCAAAAGCCACGTCAACTTTTCTCCCTCAGCTACTCAATCAAATCTGCAGACATTCTCTCTCTCTCTCTCTCTCTCTCTCTCTCTCTCTCTCTCTCTCTCTCTCTCTCTCTCTCTCTCTCTCTCTCTCTCTCTCTCTCTCTCTCTCTCTCTCTCTCTCTCTCTCTCTCTCCGTCTACTACTAATACTACTAACATTTTTAAGATGCCATCGTAGTTGATAAGGGCAGAGAGAGAGAGAGAGAGAGAGAGAGAGAGAGAGAGAGAGAGAGAGAGAGAGAGAGAGAGAGAGAGAGAGAGAGAGAGAGAGAGAGAGAGAGAGAGAGAGAGAGAGAGAGAGAGAGAGAGAGAGAGAGAGAGAGAGAGAGAGAGAGAGAGAGAGAGAGAGAGAGAGAGAGAGAGAGAGAGAGAGAGAGAGAGATCAATTTTCTTTCACCAAAAATAGAAATATATAAATAGTTAAATAAATAAGCAACAATAACAACAACAACAACAACAACAACAACAACAATAACAACAACAACAAGCGGAAACATCTCTTTATAACTCCTCATATGTAACAGCTCAAGTCGTAATAGTGTAATAATATCACCACCATGTGCTGTTGTTGCAATCTTAATCGTACAGTTCCCTTAAACACACACACACACACACACACACACACACACACACACACACACACACACACACACACACACACACACTGCCACTCACTGCTTGCTTCTCCCCTTCTCCCACAGTCCCGTCAGAGCGGCCCGCGTCCACCACCACCATCCCGTGTAGGAGACGCCACCGGGACGCAGTGAAACGCGGATTCTGTGGTTCGTAGACTTTCATGGGAAGAAAACGTGGGAGGGGAATGTGTTTGTGTGTGTTGGAAGAAGGGTTAGCCATGTATGTGGGGACGGGCTGTGTGTGTGTGTGTGTGTGTGTGTGTGTGTGTGTGTTGAAGGGAATTACGATTAAGATTACGACAACAGTATATGCAGCTACAATATTACACCACTACCACTTGAACTGTTTCATATGAGAGAAAATTAAGAGAAAAGAAAGAAAAGAAAAGAAAGAAAAGAAACAAGAAGATAAATAGAAATAAAGAAAAATATAGAAAAAAACAAGAGGATTAACAAAAAGGACAAGAGAGAGAAAGAGTGAGATAGAGATACAGATAGATAGATAGATATATAGATAGATAAATATATACGTCTAGGGAGAGAGAGAGAGAGAGAGAGAGAGAGAGAGAGAGAGAGAGAGAGAGAGAGAGAGAGAGAGAGAGAGAGAGAGAGAGAGAGAGAGAGAGAGAGAGAGAGAGAGAGAGAGAGAGAGAGAGAGAGAGAGAGAGAGAGAGAGAGAGAGAGAGAGAGAGAGAGAGAGAGAGAGAGAGAGAGAGAGAGAGAGAGAGAGAGAGAGAGAGAGAGAGAGAGAGAGAGAGAGAGAGAGAGAGAGAGAGAGAGAGAGAGAGAGAGAGAGAGAGAGAGAGAGAGAGAGAGAGAGAGAGAGAGAGAGAGAGAGAGAGAGAGAGAGAGAGAGAGAGAGAGAGAGAGAGAGAGAGAGAGAGAGAGAGAGAGAGAGAGAGAGAGAGAGAGAGAGAGAGAGAGAGAGAGAGAGAGCAAGGCGATAAGATAAATCGAGACACGTACAGGAAAGGAAACTGCTGTCCACTTGAAAGAGAAAAAAATAAAAAACAGAGTAAGGAAAAAAAAATCTGGTCAGTGTCCTTCTCTTTCCTTCCCTCATTCCTTCCACTTCCCTTCCCTTCCTTCCCTCCACTCCTACCACTTCTTTCCTCCAGTCCCTTCCTTTCTCCCTTTGTCCTCCTAGTTATTCTCTTACCTATCTTCTATGCATTCCCTTCCTTTACTGCTTATCCACTCCTCTCCCTTCCTTCCACTCCCCTTCATTTCCTTCACTCCTTCACTCCCATCTACTTCAATTCACCCTTCACTCATTCCTCTCCCCTTCCTCCACCTCTCTGTCCTTCCCTTCCCTCCCGTGCAGGCGCAGCAGGTGGCGGTGGTGGAAGGTCCTGGAAGGTTTTGGAAGGCAGGGCAGGGTGTGATGTGGCCAAGCTTCGTCCGTCACTGTCACCCTTACCACCCTTCCCAATCCTCCCTCACCCTGCTGCCCCCCTCCCCCCTCTCTTTTTCTCTCTCTCCCTCTCACTCTTACTCTTACTTCCTGGAGAGAGAGAAAGAGAGAGAGAAGGGGGGGCAGCGGTTGTTATGTTACGTCTTAGTCATCATCACTGTCATCACTATTAACATCACCACCAATATAGTGAGGGTAACTTGCATAGCTACTCTCATCACCACCAATACAGTGATGCTCATTTTCATCATCACCATCGTCAGCATCATTATCACCATTATCAACATCCCCATCATTATTACCATTATCATCATTACAGTGCTATTAATTGCTACTACCATTATCATTATCATTACTATTAATATGATGATGGTGATGATGATGATGATGATGATGATGATGATAGTAAAGGAAAAATGAACGAAGTAATAAGGATGGGAAAGAAAATAAAGAGGGAGAGAGAGAGGCGGAAGGAAGGAAGGAAGGAAGGAAGGAAGGAAGAGGGGTAGGGGAATAAAATTAATGGAGGGAGAAACGAAGGAAATGAAAGAGAGAGAGAGAGAGAGAGAGAGAGAGAGAGAGAGAGAGAGAGAGAGAGAGAGAGAGAGAGCATTCCCATTACAACATTCCAGTCGCGTCCTCCTGCCAGCGAGTCCCGAGGCGGCGAGACGGGAACAGTAATGAAGAATTCCTGTGTGTGTGTGTGTGTGTGTGTGTGTGTGTGTGTGTGTGTGTGTGTGTGTGTGTGTGTGTGTGTGTGTGTGTGTGTGTGTCAGGAAGACCAGCGAGGGAGAAATACAAATGAATGAATAGATAAAACTTTCATAATGCCGTTTCAAAAAAGAAATAAAAATAGATATTGTTTGAACCATGAAAACTCTTGAAAAACCACAATAACTCGTTAAACTATCACTAGAAACTAAATTACCTAAGAAAACTTCTATAACTTTTGCTCTCACCTCTTAAACTGCCAACAAAATCATAAAAAGATCCTTGTCAGTCAAAATATAACTAGCACCATCAAAACACCCTTATAAACTCCAAAAACCTTTACTAGAACCTATTAAACAAAACCTAAAACCATGAAAGCACACTTGAAAATCCTATCAACGTTTGCTAAAGGCTCGGATTCTCATTAAAAACCTGAAAACCTTTAAAATTTCCACTGAACTACCATTTGAAAAACTCCAGTAACTTTCGATACAACCATGAAAACACTCTTGAAAATCCACAATAACTTCCATTAAAGAAAAAAAAAATGTTGAAAGTAATCTAGATGAAGACACATAAAAACCACGAGAACGCAACCCACTACTCAAGCTGTCCCTTCACAATCTTGATCCTAATCTTGACACTCCCGGCAGCTGACAACAACGTCCCGT